>NC_142071.1:30125000-30390000 GCF_059756535.1 Pantherophis guttatus
ATGTGTTAAATTCTTCTCTACGCTCGTTTCGTTCGTAGCTGAAATCCATATACTTCAAACTCCTGGAGGAATTGGCCTCCCTCCGAGATCTTTGGGTAGCCAAAATGTGCGTTCCTGATGGAGGGAAACCTTGCAGTGAGGCTCTAAGGGAAGATTACATGAAAGTCAAAGAAGAGGTAGGAGAATCAAAGGGACTTTTATGAGTTTTTTTGGGCAGGGAGGGGGAACCTGAGTATTGTCCCCAGTATGCCCTTAAAACAGGATTTTTTTTTCAACCATGGCAAGGTTAAGGCGTGTGGATTTCAACTCCCAGAATTCTGGGAGTTGAAGTCTCTATGATGTCCATATGATGAAAGAACCAGGAAGAGATCCCACATCCTGTAGAGACCTCAATGCTCTCCTTTCCTTCCTTCCTTCCTTCCTTCCTTCCTTCCTTCCTTCCTGCCTGCCTGCCTGCCTGCCTGCCTGCCTGCCTGCCTGCCTGCCTGCCTTCATGCCTTCATCCCTCCCTTCCTCTCTTCTTCCTTCCTTCCTTCCTGCCTGCCTGCCTGCCTGCCTTCATCCCTCCCTTCCTCTCTTCTTCCTTCCTGCCTGCCTGCCTGCCTTCATCCGTCCCTTCCTCTCTTCTTCCTTCCTTCCTTCCTTCCTGCCTGCCTGCCCTTCCTCTCTTCTTTCTTCCTGCCTGCCTTCATGCCTTCATGCCTTCATCCCTCCCTTCCTCTCTTCTTCCTGCCTGCCTGCCTGCCTACCTGCCTGCCTTCATCCCTCCCTTCCTCTCTTCTTCCTTCCTTCCTGCCTGCCTGCCTACCTGCCTGCCTTTATGCCTTCATCCCTCCCTTCCTCTCTTCTTCCTTCCTTCCTTCTTGCCTGCCTGCCTGCCTTCATCCCTCCCTTCCTCTTCTTCCTTCCTTCCTTCCTTTTTTCCTTCCTTTCTTCCTGCCTTCATCTCTCCCTCCTTCTTACTGCTTTCCTTCCTTCCTTCTTCCTACTTTCCCTCCTTCTCTCAGCCAAAACAGAGTGCATCAAGAGGCTTGAATGTTGGAAACGATGGTCCCCAGATGACGTGTCCCTCCTTTACGTTACGATTTAGGCAGAGGAGGAAATTAGGTGCAGAAAGCACCGGGCAGCAGAATACGAAGAGAGTTTGAACAGACAGATCAACCTCTTGACTCAGCATCTGAAGCATGAGGAGGAACACTGGGTGGCCTTTAATTCTGCTCTCCGGGACGTTGTGAGGCAGGTGGAGATGTTGGATGAGGTGCTCTCTGGAGAAGGGCTTGGTTCAAATTCTAAACCGGAGCGTCGGAGGTAAGAGCAATCCTTAAAAGCTTGCCTGCACCAACCCAGTTTCTCCTGGTCTGCTTGAACATATCACTTGCGATGTCTAGCTAGGCAATAGCGAGACTTGAGGTGGGGGGACTCTCTTTGAAACATAGCTTGTTTGGGGACCTGTTTGCTGTCTTCTTCTCAGGTTGTTAAGCCTCATAGAAGCTGCGATCGAGAAGCTCACCAGCATGGTGGCCAAGGAGAGCCATCGGCTCACGCAGTGGGGTCTTCTTGGAGAAGGAACAGGAGCAGGCCTTCTGAACAAAGAAAAGACCAAAGTGCTCTCCAAGGACGAGCTTGTTGGTAAAAGGGAACCCCCTTAAATGTTTGCTTTTTTAAAAAAAGTGGGACTTGCTTTATCAATTTTGCTTTCGTTACCGTGTTTCCCCGAAAATAAGACCCTGTCTTATATTGTTTTGAACCCCGAAATAAGTGCTTGGCCTTATTTTGGGGGAGGTCTTATTATTTTGGGGCGCGTGGAGCAAGACGGGGCTCCTCTTGCCATCTTACCTGATTTCCACCTGTCTCCCTAACCCTAACCAGAGGAAATGGCGGGGACTGGCTGCACATGCATTTAAATATTTTCGGGGACGGTTTATTTTCCGGGGGTGGGTTATTTTAACGCATGTGCTCAAAAGCCCGATTGGGCTTATTATCAGGGGAGGTCTTAATTTAGGGGAAACAGGGTCGGACTTTAGCTGATAAGGGTCATAGTGCAAAATGTATTATCCGTTTCTTTTCTTTTTTAAAAAAAAAAATTATTAAATATTTTTTAAAAACAAAACGAAAGCTTTAACACTTTTTCTGTTTCAACAGTTTTGCACCAGTCAAAAATTTCATACTGATACATTTTTTCCTCCCTTATTTCTACTATATCTTTTATACATATACTTCTAATATTTATTTATTTACATATATCTATACATAACAATACCCGTGTGCCCACTTTTATTTCTACAATTTTTGTTTCCTCATATTGGCAATTATACTTCAACTCCTATTTCGACCATTATTTAATTTTTCCCTTCCTTTTACCTCTCTCTTCCAACCATTCATACAATTTCTCCCACACTAAGTAATATTCTGTTTCCTCTTTTTCTTGTATCTCCTTTGTTAATTTGTCCATCTCCGCACATTCCAAAACTTTTCTGATCAGATTATCCGTTTCTAATAATAAAGGTGGGATACAAACAAACAAACAAATAAATATAGCAAAAGTGTTATTGATGAAACTTATATGCCACCCATCTCGGCATTCAAGCAACTCTGTTCAGTTCTCCATCTGCATTCCTGATGGACATTTGTCCAAATTGAAGACTGGGTTTGGAAACCAGTTAATGCTGCTTTTAAATGTCTGAGCCACCAAAGATTTGTATCTTTTCATTGTCTCCATCGTTGCTCCTAGAACCAAGTGGATCCTTAAAGACAGAAGAGGTTCTGCATCAGGATCTTGCCACGGGTCTGTTAATGCCCAACAGAGATGCCACCATGATTTTAGCTAATCGATCCATGAAATCTGCATCTCCAGATCACTTCCTGCATCCTGGGACAGGGAAACTGCTCCCAATAGCTGGGAATGTTGGCTTTGATCCTATCAAATCCAAGTTGATCCCCATGGTTGATTTAGTATCTGGTAAGAATACACTTTACCAAGGTGTTTTAAGGAATGTTATCATTATGCTAATTCTATTGATTTCATATCTTCTGTTTAGAAGCTTCAATTTGAATTCTTCATCACTCTTGGTCAGATCTAATTGCTTTTGATTGTCCATCACTTTGATCATGATATGAGCCGTGGTGGCACAGTGGTGAGAGTGCAGTACTGCAGGCTACTTCTGCTGACTGCCGGCTGCCTGCAATTTAGCAGTTTGAATCTCACCAGGCTCAAGGTCGACTCAGCCTTCCATCCTTCCGAGGTGGGTAAAATGAGGACCCAGATTATTGGGGGCAATACGCTGACTCTGTAAACCGCTTAAAGAGCGCTGTAAAGCGGTATATAAGTCCAAGTGCTATTGCTATTGCTATCATTCTTGCTGTAGGGTTGGACCTCTCCTGGTCTTGGGCTCTGTAGGTGTGTGCTGGACTTCCAAGCCAGGTGTCCATGCTGCATTTGGAGGGAACAATTGTGGGTTGTTTTAACCCCAACTAATCAATCATAATGCCCTTCAATGCTTGATCCTTGTATGCTGTTCTTATAAGTTCTGTTTCTCTTTGGGGGTTTCTGCTTAGGAGAAATTCAACATCATTTGGACCTCCCAATCTTCTCCTTTGTTCCATATCCTATTTGTCCTGAAACTGGCCTTCCAGGAAGAATGAATTTACCTGTTCTGCAACTTGAGAAAGTATTTAAGTTTGGAGGCCTGATGCAAGATCCGGTTACTGGAATGGAAGTGCCAATCCTGGCCATCACTGCTCATCCCCAAACTGGCCAATGGTTGACCTTGGGTGGGACATACCTGAATCCTCTCACAGGGATGGCGACCCCCCTCGAAATCGGAGGGCCCATGAAAGCACAAGAAAGTGGAAAAACTGTTCCTATCCTTGGTGTCAGTTTGGACAATAATACAGGTAGAGAAAAAACTCGATGGTTGGACTACTTTTGTTCACGAAAGACTTGGGAGGAGAGTTCGTGTCTTGATGGAAAGGGATGGTCACTGAAAAAGGCAGAAACTTCGCTTCCAGAAATTACCAACTCATTGATAAATGCTAAATAAGATATTCATGTCCCATAAACTGAAAACTACCCCTTCTGTTTTCCTATTGTGGGAAAGACCAAGAGTCACTCACCTGTGTGTTTATGGTTAGTCACTTATCTAGGAGCAAGATGGCAATTTCAAGAGTTTATGTTCCTCCTAAGGGTTTCTTATTTTTAAACTGGGTGAACTGGGCATTCTGTCCAGAGGAAGATACCTACAATCAGAAGTGGACATCTGTATAGTTAGATTCAGAGGTGGTATTCAGCCGGTTCAGACCGGTTCTAATGAATCGGGAGCAGAAATTTTGAGTAGTTCGGAGAACTGGCAAATACCACCTCTGGTTAGCCCCAGCCCCGCCCCTTCCAGGAGTCCCCACGCACCCCATTTTGCCTCCCAGGGAGCTGCAGGAAGCCTAGCCTGTAAGGCTGGGGCACCCAGTCAATCTATTTGCTGCCTCCCAGCTGATCAGCGTGGTTGGTCTATTGATGGCTCCCAGCCTCCCAGCTGATTGGCTGGGTCTTCTTTTGTTGCCCTGCACAGGAGAACGGAGCTGGAAAGCAGGTTAATGGAGTGGGGAGGGAATGGTGATTTTACAGTATCCTTCCCCTGCCATGCCCACCAAGCCACGCCCACAGTACCGGTCGTAAAAAAGTTTGAATCCCACCACTGGTTAGATTACTATAAAGTAGGACACCCCTTTCTTGCACATGGCATGCAAGGAAGGCACTCTCATTCCTTGATGCCTCCAAAAATTCATTAGCATGGGATTGGAAGTCCTACCATCCACCTGGATGGTACCACAATCTTGGAGGTTCACCGCTAGTCTTAGAACCATAAAATGGAAGATTTGGAAGGAACCATGAAAATCTTCTGGTCCAACCTTCTGCCCCAAGAAGACCAATCTTCCAGGAATTCTGAATTCTTTTTCATGAGCTACAGTAGTACTCATCTCCAGATGTTTCCCGCTTATGATTCCAGGTTTTTCTTTAACATGTTGAGTTCTTCCTTAATTACTCCTTTGATCTTTATGGTTTGACAATAGTGGACTAGCAAGGACAAGGGATGGTCCCTTTTTAGAGAATGGTGATTATTCTGGGCTCCCCCAGTTTTGATGAGAAGCCCAGATGGTTAAAAAGTAGAGCTTTACATGGACTGCAGTCTACATGCAAAGCCATGGATTTTTTTCAAAATATTATTTCAGAAGCTAGAGGAAAAAAATCAATACACTTTCCAGCTTTGCCAAATACAGAGGGAGAATGAATATATATATTGACAATAGAGAGATTACTTGGAAGAAGGCAATGAAAAATAATGAAAAGACTCTATTCATTAAATCAGCTGCCCCAGCTGCTTTGACTCTCTCAAAAAGTAGTTTAGCCAATCAATAAATATAATAAACAAGGCATTAAAAATAGGTTTGCTTTGGTCTTCTAAGCTCAGAAGATTAGAAAACATTTCCCATTCTGCCCAGCCTTGTACCATCGATTTTTAATAATGAAAATCAACCTATTTATGATTTTTCTGAAAATTCAATCAACTCCATGATATAGATTAAATGGAAACACCCCCAAATCTAATGGGTCTTGATTTACCATACTCCACTTCCAGATGAATTTCAGAGAAAACGAATTGAAAACGAATTGTCCACATCATCTGACCCTGTTGTGACTTATCATGATTTATGAAGGGTAGAAATAGAGTTGAAGACATCTATCATCAGTTGAGGATCCATTCAGGATGAGCTGGGATGGACTAATGTTCTCTTGCTGTCCTCTGAACACAGGACTCGTTCTTCCACTAGGAGGACTACAAGGTCCTTCTGGAGATCTTCTGCTTCCTGGAGACCCCTTTGTGGAGCCCTTGAGTGGCAAGATGGCTCGCATGCAGGGCCTCTCCCTTCAGCAGGACAAAGTAGTGCCTCATGCAGGGGGCTACCAGGTAATGTTGGAAGCCAACGTTCTCATCGCCCAGACTCTCGTGGTGAAAGCTCTGCAGAAATATAAAGTCTCCATTGGCAAGGATCTAAGCTCAACGGGCACTTTGCCAAAAAGTCTCGAGGGGCCAGAAGAAGCCATGAAAACGGCACTGGCCCACCATCTTGATTATTTGATGTACCAGCTACAGAACCTGGAGAAGCAACGAGATGGTGCTTCCAGGGTCAAGAGAACAGGTGGAAAGCTGGGTAGGTCTTGGGATGGATTTTATTTATTTATTTGGTTGGTTGGTTGTTTTTTGTTTACATTTCATACTTCTGAACTTCCCATCTCCCTCAGAGAGGGGCTCCGGGCAATGTGCAATTCAATCAATAACATTAAACATTAAAATCAGAATAATATAGAGTTTTAACAAATTAAAATTATAAAAGAAGACTATAAAATTTCGAAAGGTGAAGTATTCTGAGATGGGGGGGGATTAGCAGTTGTTAATACAAGCGGGAGTTCTCGTGGCCACATGGTTGTGTGGAGCTCTGTGTCCACCACGCAAGGCTACACAACAGTGGTGAAATTCAAATTTTTTTACTACCGGTTCTGTGGGCGTGGCTTGGTGGGTGGGGTGTGGCTTGGTGGGCATGGCAGGGGAAGGATACTGCAAAATCTCCATTCCCACCCCACTCCTGGGGGAAGGATATTGCAATATCCCCATTCCCACCCCACTCCTCGGGGAAGGGTATTGTAAAAGCTCCATTCCCACCCCACTCTGGGGCCAGCCAGAAGTGGTATTTGCCGGTTCTCCAAACTACTCAAAATTTCCACTACCGGTTCTCCAGAACCTGTCAGAACCTGCTGGATTTCACCTCTGCTACACAACCAAGTTGTGACTTCTTACCCAAGAGATTGAGGACTGTCCTCACCTCTGAGGGTCAGATGTTCCACAAAGCTTAAGGATGAAGCTGTTGATGGAGGAGCTACAGAGGATGGACTTACGGGTCAGAGAGGATGGGAAGCAGGAAAGGAAACTCTCCCAGTTGGGTGCCCAAGTCCATTTTTTCTTCTTTTACAGCTGAATGGTTGTTATTCTATCTTTTTGAAGCCGTCTAAAATTGATTGCGTGCCATGAAGTCATTGTTGACTCCTAGCAACCACATAGATTTCCCCCCCCCCCATGATGATCTATGCCTAACCTGGCCTTTCAGGTCTTCTGAGGGTGCCTTCATCTATTCATCCTCTTCAAATATAGCTGTTAAATACAATCTGTGCTTTGTCTTTTAGTCATAGATCTTGCTTATAGATCTTTGTTTATGAGCCACAATAGCTAGTTTTGTACATTGCAGAAAACCAGTGTGAAACAAACATACTAGGGTGTAGTAGAGGAGGAGAAGGAAAAATTGGAAGGGAAGGGGGGAAGGATGGAAAGAAGGAAAGGAGAGATAAGAGGAAGGAATGAGGGAAAGAAGGAAGGAAGGAAGGAAGGAAGGAAGGAAGGAAGGAAGGAAGGAGAAATAAGAGGAAGGAAAGAAGGAAAGAAGGAAAGGAGATAAAAGGGAGGGAGGAAGAAAGGAAGAAGGAGAGATAAGAGGAAGGGAAGAAGGAAAGAAGGAGAGATAAAAGGGAGGGAGGGAGGGAGGAGAGATAAGAGGAAGGAAAGAAGGAAAGAAGGAGAGATAAAAGGGAGGGAGGGAGGAAAGAAGGAAGGAAGGAGAGATAAGAGGAAGGAAAGAAGGAAAGAAGTAGAGATAAAAGGAGGGCGGGACAGAGGAAGGAAGGAAAGAAAGAAGGAAAGAAGGAGAGATAAGAGGGAGGGAGGGAGGGAGGAAGGAAGGAAGGCACAAATATACAGCTCAGGTAGATTCTCAAAACCTTGGTCATTCATTAGCCATCTGTAGTTCTGATTTTAGTGATATGTTTTGTCCTTATTATAAACGAAATTAGGAATGATCCAGTATCTCAACACAGAATTTTGGATCTCTGCTGTGTTTGGGATGAAAATTCCAGACCCTGGAAGTTCGGAATTGATGGTTCCAGTCCTTGGTGTGGAATGTGATTGGAAAACGGGTCAGCCGATACCATTAGCTGGGGTGACAGAAGATGCTGACGGGAAAGGTAAAAATCTGTTTGGGTGATCACCTTTGATATCCTTATTGTCACATCTAATTGGACCCCAAAATTGGTTCACCCCTGGTGAACAATTGGCTTTGGCTTTGCTAATTATCACTTTCCAATAAACCACCATGGGAATTCTTCCACTCCTGGGGTAAGAATATTGCAAAATCTCCATTCCCTCTGGGACTCTGGAACCAGCCAGAGGAGGTATTTGCCGGTTCTCCAAACTACTCAAAATTTCTGCTACCGGTTCTCCAGAACCTGTCAGAACCTGCTGGATTTCATCCCTGCTTCTCATCCAAGAAGCTTTTTCAGCTCTGGTTGAATGGTGGGGAAGGGAAGGATTTATACCCCTTGCAGATAGCAATGCATCCTTTCAAATCCTTCCATTCCCCACCATCCAGTCAGAGCTGAAGAAGCTTCTTGGATGAGAAGCGAAACGTCTTCAAAGGGAAAAAAAACCCAGAAAAGTCCAGTTGCCTCTTGAAAAAAGCACCTTTGGGACAAAGGTCTTGAGTCTCCAGAGAAAGACGGCATATAAATTGAATTAATAAATAATAAACCATGACGTGGAGGGCTGAGAATCTCGGTAGACACCTAAAGATTTATTTTCTTTGCCTGTCTTGTAGGCCTGGTTCCCATCACAATAGGCTTCAGAGCCATCGATCCCATCACAGGGGAGATGGGACCGGTGATTGGAGCTCAGATCAACCCTTGGACTAAGGCTGTCCTTCCTGTAGTCCAATCCCAAGGATGCTTGCCGAGAGAAAACGTAGACCCTGATTTGGTAATGCTCTTCTACCATCTTCATAGAGGAAGCTTTCTCGTACGGATTCTCCAAAACCTCTTTGTAACGTGTGTCGTATTTACAGTTGGCCGCCCTGGTCAAGGAGCTGATGGCCAGACGGGCATATTGGCATTCCCAACGCGAGAAAGAACAGGAGATATTTAAGGAGGTGGATCACCTGTCTCGGGATATCCTCGATGCTGCCAAGGAAGGGAAAATTGGAAAGGTGAGTCTGGGATTGTCTCGTGATGTTGATTTGCTAGGAAGACTTGAAGATACTGGCTGGACCGGTTGTTGCCAACCAGATGTTCGGAGTTACAGTCCTTCCCCTTCCACACTGGCCAGAGAGGATGGACGAAACAGGTCAGCGCAATTCTTCATTAGGTTATTTTGTGCACAGGTAGTCCTCGATTTATAACCATTCATTTAGTGACCGTTCAAATGAGTGGTGCGGTGGCCTAGAGGTGGCGCTCTCGCCTCACAATCAGGAGTTCGTTCCTAGGTAGAGGCAGATATTTCTCTCTCTGGGCACAATATATCTGCTGAATATAACTCCACATTGGCGATACGAAGGGCATCCGGCCACTCAGCTCCATTCAGTTGCCCAGACTCCCAAAAGGGATTATGGGGTCATTAAAAGAAGATGGTTTAGTGACTGTTCAAAAATGCAACAGCATTGAAACAGTGTTGTGACCTAGGCTTCCTGAGTCATTAAAACACACAATTAGTCCCAAAAATCTCTTTTATTGCAACAGCTGAGAATTACGTTCATTCACAGCTGAGTCCCAATTAGTTGCAAAAAGTCCTTTGGGAGAAGTCCTTCGGGATAAGCACCAACCTTTATCTCCCTTGACACGCTGCCAAAGACCTACTTGGCAAAGCCACACAGAGTCCAGAATCAAACAGAGATGCCGACTGGGAACAGAATTAACAACGTTGCTTTCCAGCCCACAATTTTCTATGTATTTTCCTCTCCGGCAGTTCTGGTTTAGAGAGAAATTAAAAGCTGCTGACAAAATTTGCCACCTCCTGGAATCGTCGTCAGTCCAAGAAGGTCAAAGGCAGGTTGGCCGAGACCTGACAGTTTTGGGGAACCCTGAACGATCTTTATGGTTGAGAGGTAAGGAAGGAATTCTACATAAATGAGGTAGAATCTTTGCAGAATCTTTGGAGCATTCAAAGCATCTTTATGAAGAGATGCCTGCTGTGGAGAGAGAGAGAGAGAGAGAGAGAGAGAGGAAGGAAGGAGGGAGGGAGGGAGAGAAGGAAGGAAGGAAGGAAGGAAGGAAGGAAGGAAGGAAGGAAGGAAGGAAGGAAGGAAGGAAGGAAAGGAAAGGAAAGGAAAGGAAAAGAAAGGAAAGGAAAGGAAAGAAGGAAGGGAAGGGAAGGGAAGGAAAGGAAAGGAAAGGAAAGGAAAGGGAAGGGAAGGGAAGGGAAGGGAAGGGAAGGGAAGGGAAGATGTAAAATAGAAACAGTGATTTCAGGATTTGTCTGCACACGTTGTGTAAACCGGAAGCAAAACAGGAGGTGATTTGATTGTAAACTGAGTTTATTTATTTATTAAAATTATTTGCTGCCCATCTCACCATAAGGGAGCCCCACGTGATCAGATCAGAATAACCCTGAAACCCAGGACATGAGGAGAGGAGACCATGATCAAATGATGGCTTGCTTTCCATGCCAGTTAAAGCTAGGTGGGTTGGTGGGGGCTGCTTATTGTGCATATTCATATCATGCAATTAAAGTCATGTCTACTGTTGGCCTCCGAGATGGTCAACCTTTCCATGGTTTTAAAGGGACAGACATTTGAAGGGGGGGCTGCGGGGTGGGGGGAGCAATGGTTATTCCAGAAGGTGGCTTTACGCTTGCAAACCTTCCCAATCTGGGAATTTCGTGGCTTTAGTCGACAAGGACGAAAAAGAGCAGGAGGCCAAAGTCCAGCTTTTGCTCAGGAAAACTTTGGAAAAATTGGCGCACTTCCTTCGGAAAACACAGCTGGACGATCAGCGGATCGAGATGCAGCTGAAGGAAGCCGAGCGACATTGGAGCAGGAACTCCCGCACCCGGGAAGCCATCAGAGAGAAATTCAGAAAGGTGATTCCCTGGCCCACTCCCATCCATCCCCACAACCCTGATCTACTGGGATCTCGGTTTTTAATGCCTGTTTCAAAAGAGAGTGTGTCTTTTTATCGATGGCTGCTCTACCGTTTTGAATTTTTTTTTTTGATCACGTGACCCTGGGGGGGCTGCAACCATCTACGACAGTGGTGGGTTTCAAAATTTTTTACTACCGGTTCTGTGGGTGTGGCTTGGTGGGCGTGGCATGGCTTGGTGGGCGTGGTTTGGTGGGCGTGGTAGGGGAAGGATACTGTAAAATCCCCATTTTTTATTTATTTATTTATTTATTTATTAGTCATATTTCTTTTTTTTTTATTGAAAAGTTTTATAGAAAGTACACACATTTTCATCCCCCCACCCTTCCCCCCTCAACCCCCCTCCCTTTCCCACCCCCCCTTCCCCTCCTTCCTCCCCCCACCCCCCCCTCCCTAGACTTCCCAGGACAAGCACAGGGTATAGCGTTCACAAATCAAAAGCTAAAATATGCTAACAAATTATTACATTTCATATTCTCCCTTGATCCTTAACTCCTTATAATTCAAAAAACAAACATAAATTACTTAAGATTACTTCATTCGTATGCTATATGAATCTTCTTATTCGGATACTTCTTCTGTATATAATCGATCCATCTTCTCCATTCCAATATGTATCTTTCATTTGAGTGGTCTTTAAGATATGATGAAATTTTCGCCATTTCTGCCAAGTGCACAACTTTTAATGTCCATTCCTCAATGGTGGGTGGATCTTCCTTCTTCCAGTACTGTGCCACCAGTAACGGTGGCACAGTACTGCCTGGCAGCCGTTATTAAGTTCATAATAATTAAGTTCACAATAACGCCTGGCAGCCGTTATTAAGTTCAAAACCAACTTAGTCTCTATTACATTACAATCCATGACTATTCCCAACAGAAAAAACTGTGGCGTAAATTTAATTTTTTTTCTTTAAAATGTTTTGAATAATCCACCATATTTTTATCCAAAAAGCCTTAATTTTTTTACATGTCCACCATATATGAAAATATGTAGCATCTTTATTGTTCGTATTTCTATGCCGCCCACTCTCCGAGGACTCTGGGCGGCCTACACCAAAGACAGTATACTAAATAGCATATTGCCCCCCAACAATCTGGGTCCTCATTTTACCCACCTCGGAAGGATGGAAGGCTGAGTCAACCTTCAGCCGGTGAGATTTGATCCGGTGATCTGCTGAACTAGCAGTCAGCTGAAGTAGCTGCAGTACTGCACTCTAACCACTGCGCCACCTCGGCTCTTTCCTCCCCACTCCAGGGGAAGGATACTGCAAGATCCCCATTTCCTCCTGATCAGCTGGGACTCAGGAGGCAGAGAATAGATGGGGGTGGAGCCAGTCAGAATTTTTACTACCGGTTCTCCGAACGACTCAAAATTTCCGCTACCGGTTCTCCAGAACTGGTCAGAACCTGCTGAAAATCCACCTCTGATCTACGACCATTTTTTTATACTTATGACCGTTGCAACATCCCCATGGATTCACAGGCTTGGCAAGTGGCATGGACTTATGACGGTTGCCATGTCCCAAGGTCACGTCATCTCCTTTTGCGACCTTCTGACAAGCAAAGACAATGGGGAAGAAGCCAGATTGTCTGAACAGCCGTGTAACTAACTTAATAAATGCAGGGATTCGCTTAATAGCCGTGGCAAGAAAGGTTGTAAAATGGGGCGAAACTCAACAAATGTCTCGCTTATATTCTGGGCTCAATTGTGGTTGTAAGTTGAGAACCGCCTGTAGCCACTCACTTATTATAAACAACTAGGAAATGCATCGTCCGGGAAAAAATCCTTTGTCTAATTTAAGTACATGGATGAAAAATTTAAACATAGACACCATGAGAATATATCTGCTGAACAAAACTCTGTATTGGAAACAGGAAAGGCATCCGGCCATTAAAATACTCTGCTAGCTCCATTCTCCACCCTGGAAGGGATTATGGGGTCACTAAATGATGATGATGATGATGAAAAATTTAGACATGACTACCGTAAATGAGACAGAAATACACTAATTTTTTTTCCAGACCAAAGTGCATCTCTTGACAGAATTTCAGCAACACGTCGCAACCCAGCAGACCAGAGTGGAGACTGAATATTGCAGACTGGAATATCTGCGACTCTTGTCAGACATTGTGGCCTTCCAAACAAAGGTTTGATGTTCCTCAGACAGGCTGGAGATGCAACTTGGAGTCAGCCTTTCACCGGGGATTGTAAGACGTTCGTCCAGGTTGAACCATCCCTTGTGGAAATCGGTGTCTCTCCAAACCAAAGCTTGTTCATAAACAGAGAATATTTGCGACACGGGATTGAATTGTGAAGTCCTTGGTGCTCTCTGAGCCCAGCTGTTTTCTTGCAGATGTTTCATGACCCAACTAGGTTACGTTATCAATGACGTTATCTGCTTGGGTAATGAAATGTCTACAGAAAAACAACCAAGTACACAGATCTCCCAAAAGTGCTTTTTCAAAAGGCAAACTGGACTTCCTTTGTTTTGTTTGAAGATGTTTCATTTCTCATCCAAGAAGCTTCTTCGCTTCTTGGATGGGAAGCCAAACATCTTCAAGCGAAACGAAGTCCAGCTGCCTTTTGAAAAACAAAATCTTTGGGACAACCGTAATCTGGGTGACTGAGAATCTCCATAGACATATAAACCAAGCGCAGAGAACACTAAAGACCTCATTCACCAGACTATTTCTCCTTGTGAGACCCACCCTTGATTCTTCTAGCAGGAGATGGTCCATAAGGAAAGTTCAAAGAAGACCATATTTTGCAGAATCATAACTGTTAAGTCCGGACACAAAAAGAGAGGCAGGACAATCATAGTAAGGTAAAACAACTATTTATTGCAGGCAACAGCAATCTAACTATGAACTGAGAACTTGTTGTGGCTCCGTTACCTGAGCCTGTGTCATCGGCAGGAGAGGACTCCAAGAGTGAAGGAGAGGAGTTGGCAAGGCCTCCCTCTCCAGGACCCTCCTCTCTGGCAATGCCTTCGGTGTCCGCCGAAGGGCAAGAGATAGGGCCGGGGCCAAGCACGTCCACGCAGCCACAGGTGGACAGTGATGAGGGTAATGAGTCTTGGCTGGATCCTCGGCAGCGTCGCAGAGATAAGCGCGTGCAACAGAAGAAAAGGCGTGCCAGAGATTAGGCTGAGTCACTGGACCACACCCCACAGGGTATAAAAGGGAGCGTGGTGGCCAGTCAAACCTTGTGACAAACAAAGCTGAAAGCTTCCACGCCATTCTGCATTGCCGGACTTTTGCTATAGACTTTGCTGGATTATCTCTGGACTTGATTGACTCCGTAATTATTGAGCTGTTTCTTTTGATGTACCAGAAGTGGGGAGAAGTTATCTCTCCTCTTCGTAAATAATAAACTCTTGGCAGGCAGCCACTAGGTTGTTGCCAAGTTCCGTTATCATAAGGAAAAGGATTTTGCCGGCTGGTTTGGTCTTTAACTCTTGAACGTCTGTTGGTGTGTGTGCGTGTGGGACGGGGACAGAACACCTTGTGAGACCCACCCTTGATTCTTCTAGCAGGAGATGGTCCATTAGGAAAGTTCAAAGAAGACCATATTTTGCAGAATCATAACTGTTAAGTCCGGACACAAAAAGAGAGGCAGGACAATCATAGTAAAGTAAAACAACTGTTTACTGCAGGCAACAGCAATCTAACTATGAACTGAGAACGGCCCGAGGCTGCAGCTCCTTTTACAGGGAGCTGTCCAGCCTGTCAGCCACTGACACTTGTTCATTTTCCCGCCGGCGGGAAAATGAACCAATGAGTGAAGGCTGATGTAAGACTCACTCCTACTTGCACATTCAACAATAACCTCTTTTCTCTATCTCAGGACTGTCTCTCTGGTTCTTCTCAAAGCTTCATGAGCTACCCGGCTGCAAGGTTCTACAGCATGGCAGCTACTCCCTGTGGAAGTTGGGAGGTCATCAATAAAAAATTGATCCCCTTGCTGAAATCGGTACTCCAGACCCTGGAGGAGAACAAAAGAGATTCTTCATCGCCTGAGGAACATCAGGAATCAGGAGGTATATATATATACACACACACTAATGGCTGGGGTCAAAAGAGGTCTCCAATTTACTAATCAAATTGATTTAATTGATTATCACCAACCGTTATCTTCTTTGACACCCCGCCAAAGGCTTTACTTGGCAAAGCCCCACAAAGTTCAGAAACAAACAAGAGATGCCGACTGGAAACAGAGTTAGCAACGTTGCTTTCCTGCAAAAAGGCCCAAGTGCCTCTGTTTCTCTTTTAAGCCTTATGGGAGGGGCCAGTAATCTCCTGGCTTTACTCCTGAGTTGTCCCTTTTGCTTTAGCTGCTCTTGCCTTCTGGCAGCTCTGTGCATGCGTGCACTAGGAACAGGCTTCTCCTGTTCCTCTGCCTCTCTGCTGTCCGACTCTGGGGGCTCCGGAGTCCGCGCATCACTCCCAGATGGCCCTGGCTCCATCTCTGCCTTAGACGCAGAGCCCTTGTCAGGGCCTTCCCCAGTCTCCAGGACTGGCCCATGGTCCTCCCCAGCCTCCTCACTGTCCGACTCCACTGCCAGCTCTGCAGGCTGCTGGCGAACCACAACAATGTGATGGAATGTAGTCTGGATTCCCAGAAGGGAGGAGCTACATTCCAGAGGACCAAGATACAGTGAAGATTAGATAGATAGATTGATTGATTAGTTGGTTGGGAGGAAGGGAGTTAAGTCAGCTCCTCCCTAGCAATTCCTAGAGTGCATCTTTAATGACGCAAATAATCGGCTTCAGTTTAGCAAGATTGCCATCTTGCTACAAAAGACCAAGAAAGACATGTTGAGGTTGTTCTAAGCCATTTCCTTTCTTGTTCCTCATATATATATATATGTTTTCTCAGGTTTTCGCGGGTGTTTGTATGTAGGTCTTTGGTTATTCGGGTCTTCTCCCATGTAAAATTGGAAGTGTCTTGACACCCCCACTAGCAGTTAAAAGGAAGAGACAGCTGCGATCTCACATTGCTCCTGGAAGCACGAAGCCGAGAACACCAGCCTGAAGATGACGAATGAGACTTCGTCGAAACGTCGCCAAGACACTTCCAATTTTACGTGGGAGAAGACCCGAATAACCAAAGACCTACATATATATATATGTGTATATATATATTAATGGAACAGAAATGAATTCAATGCCTGTGTTTCATTTTCTGGCAGAAACTCACAATTCTTTCCAGGATGTATTGGATCTTCAGATGCTTCCTAAATCCGGAGAACTTGTCCCTGTGCTTGTTTCAAGCCTTTCTGCGAGGGAATTTGTAACCTACCAGTATGGCATTGTCATTCTGCAATTTCTGCGACCTTATATTGGTGTAAGTGTTGAAAAAGTGGAAGTGTCTTAAACAAACGGTTTCCATCCAGTTAGAACAATGAATCAGTGGAACTGCTTGCCTCCAGAAGTTGTGAATGCTCCAATACTGGAAGTTTTTAAGAAGGTGTTGGATAACCATTTGTCTGAAGTGGTGTAGGGTTTCCTGCCTGGGCAGGGGGTTGGACTGGAAGACCTCCAAGGCCCCTTCCAACTCTATTATTCTATTCTATTCTATTCTGTTCGGTTCGGTTCGGTTCGGTTCGGTTCGGTTCGGTTCGGTTCGGTTCTACTCTACTCTACTCTACTCTACTCTACTCTACTCTACTCTACTCTACTCTACTCTACTCTACTCTACTCTACTCTACTCTACTCTACTCCACTCCACTCCACTCCACTCCACTCCACTCCACTCCACTCCACTCCACTCTACTCTACTCTAATTCTACTCTACTCTACTCTACTCTACTTCTATTCTACTCTATTCTACTCTACTCTACTCTTATTCTATTCTATTCTATTCTATTCTATTCTATTCTATTCTATTCTATTCTATTCTATTCTATTCTATTCTATTCTATTTCTATTCTATTCTATTCTATTCTATTCATTTCCTCAATGAACAGCCCAAATAAACTTGTACACTGTATTTTGAATTTCTATGTTATTATCCTTGGATTGGAAAGCGAATCATAGCCCCCATTTCTGATTACTCTTAGGCTCCAGAGGTAGAATTGTGTCTTGCCTCCAGAATTCCTTCTAGCAAAATTCCCGGGAATGCTTTCAGAAACAGCTTTTATTACCAGGTAAGCTATCCTGAGTGGAAAATGTAACAGGCACAAATCTAGTTCATACATTGCACTGTCCTGTTGGCTTTCTGATAGATAGTGTATTTTCTGCACAAGGCCTCTAGTGGCTCAGAAACTACAATGAAGTTTCTTTAGCTGGATTCCACTCACCATTTGTAGCTTATTCCATACATCAGGAGTAAGTACACCATGATTTAATTACTAACCCACTCAAAGAGTGGAAGCAAAGTTCAAAAAAAATCTGTGCACCAAGATTTGACACACAACTGTGTGTCAGTTCATGGATCTAGTTGTGATTGTGGTTATCTCTTAAAGAGGCAATGCCCAGGCTCTTTTTGATGAGTTACTACCTATTGCATTTTCATTCCCATCCTCCATCCAGGCCCCCCGAACCTGGAGGAGACAGTAAGGTCATCACAGCATGGTTGAAAATACAGGTTTGGGAGTGAGTGAGCCAAGGAGAGTATTTAAAAAGGAAGATGTGATGGAGAACTTCCTAAATATTAGAAACTTGAAGATCATGGATGTCAAAGTCTCAGAATATTACTGGTCTCCATTTTCCATTTTTTGGCAATCATTTTTAAAAGGATTTTGATCTTCCTTTTCTTCAGATTCCTGGCCACCAACTGTTTGTCTTAAGAGAGTCCCTGGCCTGTGCCGGGAGTTTTGTCCTGCTTCTTGTCCACTGCCTGGCCCACATCACTGCCGATGACTTCAACCAAGATTCCAAGCCAGCTTTTCGAAGGCTGTTTTACCAGGTGAAAAATAACAGCAAACTTAAAACTCTGGGGTTTCTCTCTCTCTCTGTCCTTTCCTTGTTTGCAAATGCTGCTTTGCCACGGACCTCTTTGGTCTCTAATCTAGCCTTTCTCAGCTTCCGTGCCTAAGCTCACCATCTCCTGGTTTCTAGCCACGTGCCTTGTTCCCTAAACCAAACTGCCAAGAAGCAGCTAACCACCAAGAACGGATCCTAAAAGACCACCAACTCGTTCATTTATTTTAGATTTGTATCCCACCTTTCCTGAAGATGCCAGAAACCCACACAGCCTCCTCATTCCCCAGCCAGCTCCTTTCTAAGATCCTAAATCCAGCCTGATCATATTTGGCTTCCGAGATCAGACAAGATCAGGCTCTTCCAGAACAGTTAACTCTGATTTTCAAAGCTTTTGCTTTCATTTTCTCCCCAATTTGCTCATCACCCCTTGTCCTAAGGCAGAGGTCTTCAAACTTGGCAACTTTAAGGTAGGTGGACTTTAACTCCCAGAATTTCAGGTTCAGTTCATCCAACTGAACAATCCTCAGTATTTATGACTTATACCTCCTATAAGCAGAGAGCTATTGACACCTGAGCTACAGGTAACTTCCTTATCCTTTCCCCAAAAAGCATTTGCTTTCCTATGAAGCTTTCTGAATCAACTCTCTCAGGAGTGGGATTCAGCCGGTTCGGACCAGTTTGGGTGAATCGGATGTCAATTTTAATCTGGTTCAGCGAATCGGTTGTTACAAGGATTGGCTGACCCCGCCCACCCCAGCCTGCCCCTCCCAGGAGTCTCCACGCAGCCCGGTTTGGATGCCAGGTAAGTGCAGGGCCCGCACTTGAAGTGCACTGTTTCCGCACTGGAAACAGGCCCGTTTCCAGCCTCCGAAGGGCCTCCAGAGTCTGGGGAGGCCATTTTCGCCCTCGCAGAGGCTCGAGGAAAACATCCAGAGCCTGGGAAAAGTGAAAAACAGGCCTGCCGGAAGTACTGGAAGTCTGAAAACAGGCCCGTTTCTGGCCTCTGAAGGGCCTCCAGAGCCTTGGGGAGGCAATTTTCGCCCTCCCAGAGGCTCAAGAAAAGCCTCCGGAGTCTGGGGAGGGCAAAAATGACCCTACCTCCCTAGTGGTGCAGGAATCCAAGTAGGCCATGCCCACTATGCCACGCCCACCCAGCAACCAGGCAGAGAACTGTTTGCTAAAATTTCTGAATCCGACCCCTGGACTCTCTTCAGATAAGGTATTTTCTGAAAGGTCCAATTTTTATTTATTTATTTTTTTTGCCTCTCAGGCCCTTAAAGCCTGCCTAGGGGAAATGTTTTCACTGAGGCTCCAGGCATCAGCATTTTCAGAAGACGGTAAATCTGCAGCTGCTGTGGTCAAGCAGGCTTTGCAGAAGAGTGAGGAGGCATCTGCTGAGCTTCTCTTGGAGCCCCTGCGTGCCAAGGTGAAGGGCTGTACGGACTCCCAAAAGGTGAATGCTTCAGGTATTCTCTGCTTCCTGTAAAGATGTCCTGGTTGGAGAGGTTTGTTCCCATGACGATCCTCTGTGTGGGTGCATGTCCATGTATGAGTATGTTTGGGGCCATGAGCTAAGTCTTAGAACTGATTTGCAAGAAAGTGAACCATATCAGAGTTTCTTGCAAAAATCAAATCCAGAAGCACACACAGATAACTGATTCAGCTGGATTCATTAACTTCGTTATATACATAATAACAGATGAAGTATTTACATTACCAATATAGATTTTTCTTCAACGTAGTAGCAGTTACAACACAAGGTAGGAGAGAACAGTTAGTTTCATTTCAGCAGAGCAGACAAGCGCACCCACCCACACTGGTTTCAGTTTCAATTCTCAGCACAGACTCAGAAGCTGCAGACTAAGACACGCCCTGGCTCCAGTCTGTCTCAGATCCCAATTGGTTGATTTAGTTGCTATGCCTATTCATTGGCTGACCTTGTTACCATGTCTCTGCCAGTTCATGAATAATCTTGACAAACCACTCCAACTAAGAACAAGTATTCCTCAGATCAACCAGAACTTCTCTCCCATTCTCCATCATCCTCTCCCACCCAGCTTCCTAAGCCTGTGTAGAGCCTTCAGATCTTCTTACGCTTCCTCTCTCTTGCTTCAGGATGTCAGCAGAGCAACGGAGAAAGACCAAAGGGAGGCCCTGTCCCTGGAAGACCAATGGTTGAGCCAGGAAATAGAGAGGCTTCACAGGAAGCTTCAGAAGGACCAATGGCCTGAGTGAATTTTGGAAGCTATGGTAGAAGTCATCAAGGCAGAACAATGGAAGGACCTTGGATGATTTCGGCCATTTTTCTGCATTACTGGAGTGCAACTATTGGGAAAAAAACGATCAGAAGGAACCTGAAAGTAGAAGGAAGATTGGGGTTGTCTGAATTATTAATCCACGCAGAACATTACATCATGCTCAGAAGCGTGATGATCGTATGTTAGAGTTGCATGGACTTTGAAAGGCAGCATTATAACCAGTGTCTCAGGTCTCTCTGGAAGATTAAAACTTGCAACTTTGATGGGGGGGGGTGTTCGTTTGGGAAAAGCCATTGGAGAAGCCAGCTGTGATGTGTGTGGGTGGGTGTCACCTTTCTTCTTGTATTATCTCATTTAATTTAATCAAACTAATCAAGGAGAGAAGCAAACTGGAACTAAGGAGAAATTTCATAACAGCGAGGACAATTAAACAGTGGAAGAACTTGCCTCCAGAAGTTGTGAATCCTCCAACATTGGAGGTTTTTAAGAAGAAATTGGACAGGCATTTGTCTGAAGTGGTGTAGGGTTTCCTGCCTAAGCAGGGGGTTGGACTAGAAGACCTCCAAGGTCCCTTCCACTTCTCTTATTCCGTTATGCAGTGTGACAAATGATTCAGTCGATATATTCCTTTCAAGGGATGAAGCAATAATCAAACTAATTTAGAAGGGGCTAGATAAGCAGAAAGGTCCTCCTTCAGGAGACCATATCTCAGAGATAGTACAGCTAGCACGCTGCTGACCTCGTAGAAAGAGATAAATAATAATGTCACGTAGAGGCATTTATCGAAAACATGTCAGCATTGTTCTGTAGCTTCCACCTTGTCTGTTGTGTTATTTCTCTTGTTTTGCAAGGTCAAAGATACGCAATCTCAGTTCAGCTTTGGTTCATGGCTGTTTGGCAAAGGGCCAGCGCTCGGCTGGGGGTTGTGTGTGCATGCTAACAAAATGATATTGTATCTTCAAAGGGTTTTGGTTGCTTCAGATGACCACACCACCATTCCGCTTGCAAAGAAAATGGGAACTCCAAATAAACTAGTGGATGAATCACCAAATGATTCAATCACAATTGTCTGGATTTGTGGGAGACAATAAGCCAGAGACCACAGCAACTAGGTTCACCCAATATGCTCAGCTCGAATTAAACCAACTATTTTGCAGTTTAGTAGAGGGAGGGAGGGAGGGAGGGAGGAAGGAAGGAAGGAAGGAAGGAAGGAAGAGGGAGAGGAGGGAGGGAGGGAGGGAGGGAGGGAGGAAGGAAGGAAGGAAGGAAGGAAGGAAGGAAGGAAGGAAGGAAGAGGAAGGGAAGGAAGAGGGAGGGAATGGAGGGAGGGAGGAAGGAAGGAGGAAGAGGAAGGGAGGGAAGGGAGGGAGGGAGGAAGGAAGGAAAGAAGGAAGGAAGAGGGAGGGAAGGGACGGAGGGAGGGAGGGAGGAAGGATGGAAAGAAGGAGGGAAGGAAGAAAGGGAAGGAGGGAGGGAAGGAAGGGAGGGAGGGAGGAAGAGGGAGGGAGAGAGGAAGGACAGAAAGAAGGAGGGAAGGAAGAAAGGGAAGGAGGGAGGGAAGGAGGGAGGGAAGGAAGGGAGGGAGGGAGGGAGGGAAGGAGGGAGGAAGAGGGAGGGAAGGAAGGAAGGAAGGAAGGAAGGATCCAATCCATATCTCCTGCAAGACAAAGTCTGCAAAGTTAAAATGTGACTATGAAGATGTGTGGACTTCAACTTATAGACTTGCAGTGTTAGTATGCAGTGGGAAACTGAAAAGCAATGAAATTCATGGTTCAAACAAATTGTTCAAATCGTTCAAATATCGAGAACAAACATGGACTATCACTGTGTTCTTGCTTAGCCTCCGCTACCGCTTCTCCGAACTGCTCAAATTTTTTGCTACCGGTTCGCCAGAACCTGTTGGATTTCACCCCTGATCAACGTCCCTCCCCAAGGAAAAAAAAATGTGCAGTCTACAATGGAGAACAAGTCAGGTTTGATTCAGAGAGGACCACATGGCCTCCGACCTCTTTTAATGTGTTGGGTGTAAGAACGAGAGACACTTGTTGACATGACTGTGGCTATCATCCTGATATTTTGACTCGCCCGTGGACATTCATGGAGGTACCGATAAAATGTTCTTTGAAAACAGTACGGAAGAGATCTTCCTTTCATTCTTTCCAGATTTCCAACAACCATCCCCCTCAAGTTCCTAATCTAGTCCAGAGTTATAGTCTTTCTCCAATAATTCCCCATCCAAGTCCCATCCTCTTTAGCTTTCGTAAGATCGGTCCATCACCAAGGTCCACTAGATATTCTATCTGCAAAATTATCTTGAAAACACAAAGAAAGAAACCTTCGCCTAAGAAGATACTGGCTTAGGAGGTTAGCCAGATAGATCATCTAGTTTTTCACAATGCAGAAATGAAATAAACCAACTTTCGGTGGAAAATGTAGGTGATTTCCCTGCAACACTGCCTGGTCTTGAGGCTTTAGAGCAGTGTTTCTCAACCTTGGTAGCTTGAAGATGGGTGGACTTCAACTCCCAGAATCCCCCAGCCAGCGCTGCTGCGCTGGCTGGGGGATTCTGGGAGTTGAAGTCCACCCATCTTCAAGCTACCAAGGTTGAGAAACACTGCTTTCGAGGAAACAAGATTTATTGTTTATTGATCTGGCCCATTTTTCCAGAAGATTCCCCCCAATATCTACCTCCCTCTCCTTTCTTCACAGAGTAACTGGTTCTTTAAAAAGCAACCAAGAAAACATTCCATTTTATTAATAAAGAGAATTTCCTTTTTCACAGTTCTCCACAAGCGCCGTCTCGCAGTTCATTTTTCATTCGTGGCCATTTTAAAAACAGGGTTAAAAATTGTTTAAAAGAGACCGCCACTTGCAAGCATGCATTTCATATAATAATAATAAAAAAAAGCATCTTACAAAGCAAATAATTTTTTAAAAGTTCGCGAACACGAAAGAGAGAGAGAGAGAGAGAATGAGAGAGGGAGGGAGTTGGGGGACGAGAATTGTCTTAAGTGCTGCAAAAGATGGGTTTTTTCTTCTGGGGAAGAGAAACGCCAGATGCCCACCGATGTTTCAGCTGCCCTGGCAACGGGTGCAAATCAGAGCTTTATTGACTGGAACTGACCCAGTGGTACCTGTCCACTCGCGGGCAACTGAATGGCAGTGAGGTCCGGCAGACTTTGTACCCCTTGTAGTGGAGATAGTAAGCAGCTGCAGGGTTTGATGGGATGCCATCAGGAACGAAGCATCTTCGGTGAGAATACTGGGACCAGAGGGGGAATGGCTCATTGCACTGAAAGCAGATGGAGACAACGGGGGGGGGGTGAAGGTTGAGGAGGGACGGGACCCGCCTTCTGCCATCCTCTTGCAACTCCTCCGCTCAGCTCCTTCCTCTCCCATCGTTCTGACTGAGCTGCTCTTGATGGAACTCTGGACAGTTTCTAAGAAACCCCATCCGTTTTCCTCTCCTCCCTCCCTGCTTCTCTTCCTCTTGGGTCAAGACCCTCCCAATCGTCAATGACTCACTCTGAACTTCCAGACCAGGTGGAAGTGGCCCTGGCACTTCCAAAAATTAAGGGGTTCTTTCTCAGTTTCTTGGAATGGACCCCCTCCCCCCCCGGAAGTGAGATGTTGCTTCTTTCTGGGAGGGAGGGAGAAATAGGAGAGAAAAGAGAGGGAGGGAGGGAGGGAGGGAGGGAGGGAGGGAGGGAGGGAGGGAGGAAGGAAGGTGGCAATGAGCTGGGAGGGAGGGAGAGAGGGAGGGAGGGAGGGAAGGAAGGAAGGAAGGAAGGAAGGAAGGAAGGAAGGAAGGAAGGAAGGAAGGAAGGAAAGAAGAAGGTGGTAGAGAGCTAGAGAGGGAGGGAGGAAGGAAGGAAGGAAGAAAGGTGGTAATGAGCTGGGAGGGAGGGAGAGAGGGAGGGAGGGAAGGAAGGAAGGTGGCAATGAGCTGGGAGGGAGGGAGGGAGGGAGGGAAGGAAGGAAGGAAGGAAGGAAGGAAGGAAGGAAGGAAGGAAGGAAGGAAGGAAGGAAGGAAGAAGGTGGTAGAGAGGGAGGGAGGAAGGAAGGAAGAAAGGTGGTAATGAGCTGGGAGGGAGGGAGAGAGGGAGGGAAGGAAGGAAGGAAGGAAGGAAGGAAGGAAGGAAGGAAGGAAGGAAGGAAGGAAGGAAGGAAGGAAAGAAAGAAGAAGGTGGTAGAGAGCTAGAGAGGGAGGGAGGGAGGGAGGAAGGAGGAAGGAATAAAAGGAAGAGCCTGGTGGCTCAGCAGACTAATAGCCTGTTATTATCATCCAGCTGCCTGCAATTACTGCTAGTTCGAATCTTACCAGGCTCAAGGTTGACTCAGCCTTCCATCCTTTCTAAGGCAGGTAAATTGAGGACCCAGTTTGTGGGGGCAATAAGCTGACTTTGTATAAATATACAAAAGTATGAAGGCTATTGCTTAACGCATTGTAAGCCGCCCTGAGTCTCCGGAGAAGGGCGGCAGATAAATCAAATTTAAAAAAAGAGAGAGAATAGAGAAGGGGAGAGGGGGAAAGAAGGAAAGGAAAGGAAAGGAAAGGAAAGGAAAGGAAAGGAAAGGAAAGGAAAGGAAAGGAAAGGAAAGGAAAGGAAAGGAAAGGAAAGGAATAGGAGAATACGGAGGGAGGGAGGGAGGGAGGGAGGGAGGGAAGGAAGGAAGGAAGGAAGGAAGGAAGGAAGGAAGGAAGGAAGGAAGGAAGGAAGGAAGGAAGGTGAATAGAGAGGGAAGGGAGGGAGGGAGGGAGGGAGGGGATGGGAGAGAGGGAGATGGGTGTATCTCAACCTTGGCAAGTTTGAATGCTCTTCAATGGCTGGGGAATTCTGGGAGTTGAAGTCCACCCATCTTAAAGGGGCCAAGTTTGAGAAATCCTGGAGTCGAGCCCCCCCTCCCTCGCAGCTCCTTTTCTCTCACCTGATAGATGCTGTTGGGATTGCTAACAGTTGGGATGCTTTTGGGTTCCCTGGTGGTGCCATCCTCCTCAGAAGAAGTGCCGGAGTGATAATCGGAGGTGGTGGTGGAGGAGGAGGAGGAGGAGGAGGAGGAGGAGGCCTTCTCCACGGCCTGCCGGATGCCCTGGGACACGTCCTGGTCGTTCTCTTGGCCTGTGAAGTGAGCCACGGTGAAGGCTGGGTTTTTCTCGCCGTATCTAAATGGGGGGTTGAGTTAAGCAGGGCAGAAAACAGAGCCTCAAGCAAGGAATAACTCGGTTCTTAGAGCAAAGTTTCCCAAACCTCTTCCTTCATTGCTCCAAACTACTCATTATATTTTAATTACTATCTTTCCTTCTCTCCTCCCTCCCTTTTCCTTCCTTCCTTTCTCTCGCTTTCTTCTCTCTACCACCCTCCCTTCCCAATTCATTTTCCTCCCTCCCTTCCCTCCTTCCCTCCCTTCCCTCTTCCTTCCTTCCTCCCTCCCCTCTTTCCCTCCTTCCCTCCCTTCCCTCCCTTCCCTCCCTTCCCTCCCTCTTCCTTCCTTCCTTTCCTTCCCTCCTTCCCTCCTTCCCTCCTTCCCTCCTTCCCTCCCTCTTCCTTCCTTCCTTTCCTTCCTTCCTTCCTTCCTCCCTTCCCTCCTTCCCTCCCCCTTCCTTCCTTCCTCCCTCCCTTCCCTCCTTCCCCCCTTCCCTCTTCCTTCCTTCCTCCCTCCCCTTTCCCTCCTTCCCTCCCTTCCCTCCCTCTTCCTTCCTCCCTCCCTTCCCTCCTTCCCTCCTTCCCTCCCTCCCTTCCCTCCCTCTTCCTTCCTTCCTTTCCTTCCTCCCTTCCCTCCCTTCCCTCTTCCTTCCTTCCTTCCTTCCCAGCTCTCTGCCACCCATCTGACACATATGAATCTGGAACATTCATACATTCCACGATAGAATGAAAACACATATTTTATACATACTACGAAATAAAAACACACCTACAACATGCTACGCCAGAGGTCTTCAAGCTTGGCAGCTTTAAGACTTGTGGACTTCAACGCTATGCTGGCAGGAGAATTCTGGGAGTTGAAGTCCACAAGTCTTAAAGCTGCCAAGTTTGGGGACCCCTGTGCTAAGCCATGCACCAACTGCTGGGTTGGCTCAACCCACTAAGCCCAAACTAGAAGAAAAACCAATAGAATGTTTGGATCTGGGCAGCGTCAGCTTGAAGGAGGCCATTGCATCTACTCTTGGGCTGTGCCAATTTGTCTGGCGAATGTTTGGCTTACTGCCTCACATCACTGCGGTTGGTTCAGCGAATCAGGGCTAACCCAACCCTGAGTTTGCCTGGATGCCAAAACACCAATCGCAGGAGGCAGAGAAAGAGCACGGCAAGACTCACCTGCAGGAGACATCAAAGGGGTCAACCCAGATGGTCATCTCTTTGGGCAATCCGAGGCTCTGAAAGTCCACGTTGCTCGCAGTGCACGCTTGGTCCAAGAGAGGATCTTTCGCCTGCAAAGGGTTTAGCCTGATGCACCTGAAAAGAGCTAAGGCGGATTAAAACGCTCCTCCACCAGTCCACCAATACCCCATCGGAAGAAACAATCATATAGAAAATCCTCAAATGCACTGAAATGGATCAATTAACAATTGGAGATCAAAGAAAGAGAAGACTCGGATTATTATAAAGTGTGGAATAGGTTTTATGCACGGTTGGAAAGCAGAAATCAAATTAAGAAATAAGAATACAAAGTGAAATTTGATATTAACACACTGGATATAAATGTAAATAACGATCCTGCTAACAAAACAGTTAATTATGAATATTTAAAAATAAAGAGAAGGAGAGGGAGGATAAAAACCAAGAGTAAAGACAAAAGTCGATGCATAAAGTTGTAAAATTGTATATATATCTGTTGTTAGTATTGTATTTTAACATCTGATGTAAGTGTGTTTTTGTTTTTGTCTCTTGGCTTCTTTTGCTATTGTGTGTTTGGTTTTAAAATGTAAAATACTCAATAAAAAATATTTTTTTAAAAATAAAATAAAACGCTCCTCCACCAGTGGGAACAGGAAGGTCATCAAGACGTGTCCTCCTGCGTTCACCCCAACTGAGAAGGGGAGGCCAAGGCAAAGGAGCCAGAGAACTTGTGAAAGGCATCTGGGACGAGGGAGCCCTGAGCTAAGATCCAGACTGACCCAGTTCCCATCCACATTCAGACAAGTCAACGGCAGAGAGAAGCTGGCGGTTCCAATCCCATCAAAGTCTACGCTTTGCTCGTTTGAACCACACTTATGGGTTGTGTGAAGGCAGCTTCTGTTCGTTCATGAGTCAACGGAGTAGCAAGCCCAGAGAGGGTTATTCCAGGAACCCAGTTACATGCCTCATGTTAAATCCAGACAGGACTATGCTGAAGCAGCTAAATCAGGTAGAGCAAAAGAAGCAACTGAGTGTCTAAGTCCCAAACCTGTGTGGGCATCTAGCCCCACCATCTATGGCCTTGGTTGCAAAACTATCTTCTCATCAAGTCAAGGAAGCAGGTTGGGTTGACCCAAGAAACCCAAGATGTTGTTGAGGAGATCCTGGCTGTGGGACCTTCTGGTCCATGCCATACAAATTTAGTCAGGGAATCCGAAAAATGGGGCAGGGCAGATTAGGGGATCAGGAAGACCCCAAACCATCTTCTAACCGGGGAAAGTGGGGTACTGCTACTGCTGCTACTGCCACCTCTTCTCACCAGCAAGGACTTAATTGGGTTACCCAACGGTAGGGCCTGGCGTTGACTTCAAGCAGCTCCCTTCATATTTTGGGGAGGAAAAACACAGGCTCCGATTGGTCGAGAATTTTGCTAGGGCGGGTAGGATGGGGCTGTTTTAGGGAGGGGCAAGCCCCCCATTTTGCAAGAGAGGTAGACCAAGAGGGGTTCCCTTTGGGGTGGGGAATCTCTTACCGGAAGCCTTGTCCTTTTGTGGGATTGTCGAGATACCAGTGGTTTTTATACCTCTCGAAGAGAAGCGTGGTCAGCGTGGATGCAAACTTCTCCATCTGCTGCTTGTTCAGCTTGTTGTGTTTTTTGGCCAGGCGGG
This sequence comes from Pantherophis guttatus, assembly GCF_059756535.1. NCBI lineage: Eukaryota > Metazoa > Chordata > Lepidosauria > Squamata > Colubridae > Pantherophis > Pantherophis guttatus. The sequence goes on from NC_142071.1 coordinate 30,153,193, forward strand.
TGATGAAGAAGACTGTGGCTGCGATTTCATCCTTCATGCCGTCCCTTCTGCAAGAGGACCTCCACTGCAGGAACACAACTGGGGTGGAGTGGGGGGATCGGAGCAGAAGGCCCACAGTTTCTGTAACCAACAGGACTTGTCAGGGTCTCACAACTATCTCAGCTTGGTCTGCCAAAGGCTTTGGAGCAGGGGTGAAATCCAGCAGGTTCTGACAGGTTCTGGCGAACCGGTAGCGGAAATTTTGAGTAGTTCAGAGAACCAGCAAATACCACCTCTGGCTGGCCCCAGAGTGGGGTGGGAATGGAGATTTTGCAGTATCCTTCTCCTGCCACACCTACCAAGCCACACCATGCCCACCAAGCCACGCCCACAGAACCGGTAGTAAAAAAATGTGGATTTCACCACTGCTTTGGAGGCCCCCTTTTGTGCATTCATATCACACATCTCAAGATAGAGATTATTAATAAAAGAGAATATTTGTAGGTCAGGGTTGAAATGAGGGGTTCTTGGTGCTCTCTGAGGTAGTTTTCTTGCAAATGTTTCATGACCAAACTTGGTAACATCGTCAGTGGTAGAAGGGAGGGGGGTTGTGGAGAGGAGGAGGAGGAGGAGGGAGGAGGAGAGGAGAGAAGAGAAGAGAAGAGGGAGAGGAGAGGAGAGGAGAGGAGAGGAGAGGAGAGGAGAAGAGAAGAGAAGAGAAGAGAAGAGAAGAGGGAGGGGAGAGGACAGGACAGGACAGGACAGGACAGGAGAGAAGAGAAGAGAAGAGAAGAGAAGAGAAGAGAAGAGAAGAGAAGAGAAGAAGAGAAGAGGGAGGGGAGAGGACAGGAGAGAAGAGGAGAGGAGAGGAGAGGAGAGGAGAGGAGAGGAGAAGAGAAGAGAAGAGAAGAGAAGAGAAGAGAAGAGAAGAGAAGAGAAGAGAAGAGAAGAGAAGAGAAGAGAAGAGGGAGGGGAGAGGACAGGAGAGAAGAGGAGAGGAGAGGAGAGGAGAGGAGAGAAGAGAAGAGAAGAGAAGAGAAGAGAAGAGAAGAGAAGAGAAGAGAAGAGAAGAGAAGAGAAGAGAAGAGAAGAGAAGAGAAGGAAGAAGTTGGAGGACTGTGGAGTTCTTGGTGTTCTTGGAGCTTGGCTGTTTTCTTGCAGACATTTCATGACCCAACTAGGTAACATCATCAGTGCTAGAAGGGAGTGGGGTTTGTAGAGTGGAGGAGGAGGAGGAGGAGGGAAGACAGACTGTGTGGGCTTTGCTACTCTCTGGGTTTAGTTGTTTTCTTGCAGACGTCATATTACTCATCCAGATAACATCAGTGCTAGTACTGATAATATTACCTAGTTTGGATAACGAAGCATCTGCAAGAAAACAAGCAAACTCAGAGAGCACCAACTACCCCCTCAAGCTATAGTTTGCTTATTCAGGTGGGAGTCTAAGCCACAATTGACTAGACTCAGAATTCAAGCCATAAATGATGGTTGCAGCCATTAAGGAGAAGAAGATCTTAAACCACCTAAGCCAAGGGCAATCTGCTCACACACCATCTTAGTGTGAAATGTGATACTTCTTGGTTACAAGCAGACAAACCAAGAGTTATTTTTTTTAAAAAAAAAATAAAATAAGAGATATCCAGATCTTCCTATCATTGTCATTATTTTGTGCTGGCATGTTCAAAATCTCCCAGCCACGTATCTGCCACAGGTTTTGGATGTGGACATTTTTCTTGTTCCCTACTTTTGGTATTCAAAGGAAGCCAACATTATTTACAACCCGTTGCTCCCCAGATACTATTACTAAAACTTGCTGGTTAAAATAACAACCCCCATCCTCCCCAGCCAATCCAATCATGGAGTAGACAGACATAGCATGTAAGATACTTAACTGCTGGCCAAGGAGAATGAAAATTGCAGTTACCATCTCCATGTTTAGCGTAGGTCAGAGGTCTGCAACCTTAAACACTCAAAGAGCCATTTGGACCCGTTTCCCACAGAAAAGAAAACACCGGGAGCCACAAAAACCTTCCTGTGCCTGACTATTTCTTGAGCGGCCACAAAACTAGCATATGCAGTTGAATTAAATGTTATTTTTTCTTCTGAAACTTTTCTTTTCTTGGATTTATCCATGGTTGGCCTACCAGGGGTTGAAAAGCTCAATAAATCACGTGCCGGCAAGTGTCACACATTGGCAGCTGCGAGTGATATTTTGAGTGACAGGGAGACGCAGCAGAGGAATGAAAGAGCCACATGCGGCTCTAGAGCTGCAGGTTGCTGACCCCTAATGTAGACCACTACTTCTCATCCTTAGAACGTGAAGTTGGGTGGACTTCAACTCCCAGAATTCCCCAGCCAGCCATCTCCAAATTGCCAGTAACACCAAGAGTGCTCTCAAATATTCAATATTGCTTTGCTAACCAGGTTTGTACATTCTAAGCCAGCATTAGTTTTAATCATCGTTGGTTGAAGGGTTGACTTTTACTCAGGAAGTTAAATTGAGGTGGATTAGTGAAAGGAAGTTAAAACATCCTTACACTAATCCACATTACAGCTGATACATAAGAATAGAGTTCCCGGGACAAAAACAATATTATGCAGATAATCTAGAATTACCTTCAGAAAAATAGTTTTAGCTGAGCTAATCAAACATGCACAGATTGGCTGAGAATTCCGGGATCCTGGCTGAGAAACAGGTAAACCAGCTTTTGCTTGAGATTATTCAGCCAACATTTGCATGCCTCTTTCTCTCACAACTCTGCAGCCTTCTCCTTGTCCTTAAACAAACACTCCTTCTGTTAGCCAAATAGCCTTCTTGCTCACTTTTGGGGGTTTAAATAAGGAGAGGTGGAGCTTTTGCAGCCGTAACAGGTGTGTGCCCTGGAGGTGAGTGAGCACTAAATCAAGGTAGTCCCCAAATTAAATTTCTCTCCTTTTTTTTTCCCCTGCAGCCTTTGGGCTTGGGCCTAAAATCAGTGGGATTTCCATCACTGGAGTAAAAAAATGTGGATTTCACCACTGGATTGGGGGTCCACCTCGCTCATGGAAGTGGGGGGGACGGGGGAAGGATGCAGGAGAAGACTTTGAAAGGATTTGTTTGTGCTCCAACAGTGGGGAAATGAAGAGAGCCCTTCAGGTGTTACAAAGAAAATATTAGAATGTGCAGAGATGGATAGATTAACACTAGGAATAAAGGAGAAGGAGGAAAGAGAATACTTTTTCACATGGGACTTGTTTCACCAATGGCTAAACTAACAGAAACAGAGGTTAGAAACTAAAAATAGGGGACGGAAGGGAAGGAAGGAAGGAAGGAAGGAAGGAAGGAAGGAAAGAAGGAAAGAAGGAAAGAAGGAAAGAAGGAAGGAAAGAAGGAAGGAAGGAAAGAAAAGAGGGAGGGAGGGAGGGAGGGAGGGAGGGAGGGAGGGAGGGAGGAAGGAAGGAAGGAAGGAAGGAAGGAAGGAAGGACATCCCAAAGTTGTCTTTTCAACCATGACCTCGATGACTGAGAACTCCATAGAGGGAAGGAGGGAGGATAAAAAAGGAAGGAAGGAAGGAGAGATAAGGAAGGGAAGGAGGGAGGAGAGAGAAGGGAGGGAGGGAGGAAGGGAGGGGGGGAGATCGGAAAGGAAGGAAGGAAGGAGAGATAAGGGAGGGAGGGAGGGAGGAGAGAGAAGGAAGGAAGGAGAGAGAAGGTAGGAAGAAAGGAAGGAAGGAAGGAAAGATAACAGGAAGGAAGGAAGGAAGGAAGGAAGGAAGGAAGGAAGGAAGGAAGGAAGGAAGGAAGGAAGGAAGGAAAGATAAGAGGGAGGGAGGGAGGGAGGGAGGAAGGAAGGAAGGAAGGACATCCCAAAGTTGTCTTTTCAACCATGACCTGAGAACTCCATAGAGGGAGGGAGGGAGGGAGGAAGGATAAGAAAGGAAGGAAGGAAAGAGAGATAAGGAAGGGAGGGAGGAAGAGAAGGGAGGGAGGGAGGAAAGGAAGGAAGGAAGGAGAGATAAGGGAGGGAGGGAGGAGAGAGAAGGAAGGAAGGAGAGAGAAGGAAGGAAAAAAGGAAAGAAAGATAACAGACAGGAAGGAAGGAAGGAAGGAAGGAAGGAAGGAAGGAAGGAAGGAAGGAAGGAAGGAAGGAAGGAAGGAAGGTCTCCACCTTTTCCAGATCTTGGATGGAAGTACCGATCTCAGTCCAAGCATTCCTTAATGGATTAAATTCTGGGTCTCCCTCTTCTGCAGGGCAAGTCCAGACAGGACCGTAAACCAAAGCATGCATCTGTTCTCTAGCAACAGCAGGCTTGGCTTGGAGCAAACATTGTCCTCCTGAACACAGGAAGATGGTGGCTGAGTTGGGACTTTCTTTGGACTTCCCTGCACCAGGAGAAAGTCTAAGGTCTTTCTGCCGGGCACTCTCCTTTCCGTCGTGTTCATCTTCAGCAACTTGGCGTGGAGATGGGCATCTCCAAGAGATGGGGAAGCAAGAGTGGGATGGGCTAGATTGCCACCTGGTTTGGGAAGGAAGATGAGAGAAGAGCCGATGGTCCTTTGGGGCAGGTAAGATGGGCAGCAGGAGGAGAGGCAGGTAGGATCTCGGAGGTTTAATCTGTAACTCAATGGCTCTTTTCATCTTCGGCGCAGTTCATAAATAGGCAACTTTTAAATATATTTTTTTCTTTATTTGTACACTGCCCAAAGTCTCTCTGTGAGGGAGGTGGGCAGTTCTTAAATTTGATAAATAGATAAATTGTTCTGCCTGGATCTGCCGTTCAGGGACAATTTTTGATGGTAGCATTGGAGCATTAATGATAGACCATAGCCAGTGGTGAAATCCAAATTTATTTTACTACTGGTTCTGTGGCCGTGGCTTGGTGGACGTGGCAGGGGAAGGATACTGTAAAATCTCCATTCCCTCCCCTCTCCAGGGGAAGGATGCAGCAAAATCTCCATTCCCACCCCACTGCAGAGGAGGGAGACTGCAAAACCGCCATTCCCACCCCACTGCAGGGGAAGAATACTGCAAAATTCCCATTCCCACCCCATTCCTGGGGGAAGGATACTGCAAAATCTCCATTCCCACCCCACTCCAGGGGAAGGATACTGCAAAATCCCCATTCCCTCCCCACTTCTGGGGGAAGGATATTGCAAAATCTCACCTGTATGACAAGCCAGAGACTTACCTGGCTGTGAAGTTTTTTGTACTTGGATATTCTGTAAAACTGCACTGAATTGGTCAACCTGATTTATTTCTACCTCAGGGTTTCTCAACCTCCGCCATTTTAAGATGGGTGGACTTCGACTCCCAGAATTCCCCAGCTTTAAGAGGGAGGGACTTTCAATTCCTAGAATCCCCCAGCCAGCAGTAATGGGCTAGGGAATTCTGGGAGTTGAAGTCCACACTTCTCAAAATGGCGGAGGCCGAGAAACACTGTTCTAACCTCCTCTCCTTTCGCTAAATCTCTCCCTGGCATTTTGCCTCGTGCCGGGTGAAATATACATGAACTCCTGGAGTTAAGGGAGACTTGCATGTGGTGCTTTCAGCTCTTTGGAATAAAAAGGTAGACTCTAAATGCAATTCCATCCATCAGTCTGAATCCCCCAGGTTCAATGTTAAATCCTTTAGCTTTCAGCACTGCCAAACCATCATTCTTCATTTAATGATGGTCTAGACAGTAGTCATCTAAGAGATACGGTCAACCTCTTCTCTGCTGGCACCGTATCTTCACTCTGCTAATACCCTGTTTCCCTGAAAATAAGACCTCCCTTGATAATAAGCCCAATCGGGCTTTTGAGAGCATACGCTAAAATAAGACCTCCCCGAAAATAAGCCCTCCCAAAAAATATTTAAACACATGCACAGCTGGTCCCCGCCATTTCCTCTGGTTAGGATTAGGGAGACAGGTGGAAATCTGGTAAGACGGCAAGAGGAGCCCCGTCTTGCTCCATGCGCCCCAAAATAATAAGACCTCCCCCCAAAATAAGGCCAAGCACTTATTTCGGGGTTCAAAAAAATATAAGACAGGGTCTTATTTTCGGGGAAACTTGGTACCAGTCCTTGACTTATGAACACAATGGGGACCAGACTTTCCATTGCTAAGCGAGACAGTTGTTAAGCGAGCCGCACCTAATTTTGCAACCTTTTTTTTTTCCCCAGCGTTGTTAATCACGGCATGTGGTGAGTCATGTGGTTGTTAAGCGAATCCAGCATTCCCCTCCCCCCATGGACTGCTGGTTGGAAGCCAGCTGGGAAGATTGCAAATGGCAATCGCGTAACCTTGGGATGCGACCACTGTGGTAAACTCAGGCTGGTTGCCAAGGGCTTGTATTGTGGCCATAGGGATTCTGGAACCGTCATAAGTAAGAGGACTGGTCAGAAGTCACTTTTCTGAGGGCCGTCTTTCAACCAGTCAGTAAATGAATAGCGGTAAGTCCACCTGTAATAGCATCAGGTTGACTTCAAAAGTCCTGAAATTCTTCTTCCTCCTCCTGGTGTGTTTGAGAAGTCCATGGAAACGTTGCATCATTCGGTCGCCGGAGGGAGAAGTCAACCTGCCTCCTTTCAAGAGAGCTGAGCTGGGCTTGGTTTGGTTTGTAAGCCACACCTGATCATCCATGGTTACAGAGTGAACACAAATCCTAGGATTGGGGCTTTGGGGCCCACCTCAAGACCAGAGACGCAAGAGTTGAGATCGCTTGGATCTGCCTGTGATCTCGAATCTTTCTCTGAACCAGGTTTAGGATCCATGGCTGAAGTGATCAAGGATGCTGGTTTAGAGACCCATCCTAGAAGTCCCTCATAGAAGTCCTGGGATATCTCTGCTGCTTTCAGAAGCTGAGAGGATGTGAAGATTATCCATTTGAGAAGAAAATGGAAAAGCACCACTGATTTTTATATTATTATTATTATTATTATTATTATTATTATTATTATTATTATTATTATTATTATTGAATCTTTAGGGAGATTTACAGCCTTTGAGGCTAGTTAATAGCTCAGCAGCTCGAGTCCTAACCAAGGACCTAGGAACTGTTAAGGTATCATCGGAGGATGTAAGCTGTTCCGAGTAAGGTGGTTTTTTGTAGAGTCAAAATGTTCAAGTCCGGCAAATTTAGAATTTCTAAATAGCGGGGTAGCCCTTTGGGTATTGCTCCAAGGGCTCCAATTACAATCGGGACAACACACGATTTCTTTTTCCACAGTCGCTCAACTTCAATTTGCAAGTCCCGGGACTTTGTGATTTTTTTCTTGCTGCTTATCTTCAATCCGTGCATCACCAGGTATTGCAATGTCAATGAACCATACTTTTTTCTTTTCAACTCTTGTTATGTCAGGTGTGTTGTGGACCAAGTGCCTGTCAGTCTGAATCCTAAAGTCCCACAAGATCTTGAGTTTCTCATTCTCTAAAACTTTCTCAACCTGATGTTCCCAGTGGTTTTTGCTGTACTCAAATCCAAACTTCTGGCACAATTTCCAGTGAATGATTTTAGCAACACGGTCATGGCGTTGTAGGTAGTCAGTTTGTGAAATTTTGCTGCACCCACTGATCAGGTGGTCAACTGTCTCTTCTTTTTCATTGCAGAGGCGGCATTTGCTGTTGGTGGTAACATGTTGAATTTTTGCCTTCATGCAGTTTGTGGCTAGGGCTTGTTCTTGAGCTGCCAAAATAAAGCTTTCTGTTTCTTTTTTCAGTACTCCTGATCTTAACCAGTTCCAAGTTGTTGTTGTTGTTGTTGTTGTTGTTGTTGTTGTTGTTATTATTATTATTATTATTATTATTATTATTATTATTATTATTATTATTATTATTCCTTCCCAGCTCAGCCTTTGAAACCAAGCCAGTCTTCTTTCATATTTAATTACCCAGGCGGCTGATACCACCGGCATTATATCAAGGTAAGCTTCTTATGGGCAAATTCTAAACTTCCTTTTATGGTCTTGTTCCAGAAGCTTCTGTTTGAAGGAATCGCCTCAATCTGTAAACCAGAAGTGTATGTTGCATTTTTTTCAAGCTCCCTTCTAAATGCCGGTGCTGTTTTCTGTTGCTTCAGAAGCATTGGACTAAGGACTAAGGAACGAAGGTGGCCTGGCACAGGAAGGCAAGCTGGGGAGAGGGGAGATGGTGAAGGACCTGGAATCCTGAATTCCCCGTGTTGAGAGGCACAAGGTGGGCTTGGAGAATGGACACCGCTCTCCCTGAGCCCTTGGACTGCTTGGAGGATAAGCCGAGTTTAAATTTGGGGTGAAGCTTAGCTAGATGAAAATGGTTCAGGGACAGAGCAATTGCAGATTAGTTTCGTTTCATTTTTATTTTTTTTAATTTGATTTATATGCCGCCCTTCTCCGGAGACTCAGGGCGGCTTACAATGCGCTAAGCAATAGCCTTCATACATTTGTATATTTTTATACAAAGTCAGCTTATTGCCCCCACAAACTGGGTCCTCAATTTACCTACTTTAGAAAGGATGGAAGGCTGAGTCAACTTTGAGCCTGGTGAGATTCGAACCTGCAGTAATTGCAGGCAGCTGTGTTAATAACAGGGTGCTTTAGACCACTGTACTATCATTGTCTGGTTTAATGAAAAGAAAGCTTGGGGGTGACACGATAGCAATGTTCCAATATCTCAGGGGCTGCCACAAAGAAGAGGGGGGGTCAACCTATTCTCGAAGTAACAGTAACAGAGTTGGAAGGGACCTTAGAGGTCATCTAATCCAACCCCCCGCCCCTCTGTTCATGCAGGAGACCTATACTAGGGATTCGAACCGCCGACCTTTCTGATCGACAAGCTCAGCATCTTAGCCACTGAGCTCCAAAGCACCTGAGGGCAGGACAAGAAGCAACGGGTGGAAACTAATCAAGGAAAGAAGCAACTTAGAAATAAGGAGAAATTTCCTGACAGTGAGAACAATTAACCAGTGGAACTACTTGCCTCCAGAAGTTGTGAATGCTCCAACACTGGAAGTTTTTAAGAAGATGTTGGATAACCATTTGTCTGGTGTAGGGTTTCCTGTCTAAGCAGGGGGTTGGACTAGAAGACCTCCAAGGTCCCTTCCAACTCTGTTATTTGATTCTAGTCCAATCTAATCAGTAACCCTGCCAACTTGAAGGAAGGACTTGCTAGCTGCAGATTTGGGGTGCACCAGATTGTTTAACTCTCTGTAGAAAAGCACTGTAATTTTTACAAGTGGAGTTGCTTCCTCCTTCCTCAAGTCTATACTTAGTCCCTGGCATTGTTCATTTACAGAGGACCAAATATAAGAAGAAGAAGCTTAATTCAAAGGCAACATCAGACTGGGGTTAGATTGGTCTTTGGTTTCGGAAGGGAGGGGTGTCTCGAGAACCGTAGAGAAGTGGTTTTATGTATCATGCTTAGCAAAACTAGAATACTTGATTAGTGGGTATTTAGTGGGTATTAGTAGGAGCCTGGATAGCTCTGCAGACAAGGCACTGCAATTTAACACCAGCTGTCTGCAATTACTGCTAGTTTGAATCTCCCCAGGCTCAAGGTTGACTCAGCCTTCCATCCTTTCTAAGGTAGGTAAATTGAGGACCCAGTTGTGGGGGCAATAAGCTGACTTTGTATAAAATATACAAAAGTATGAAGGTTATTGCTTAACTCATTGTAAGCCGCCCTGAGTCTCCGGAGAAGGGCGGCATATAAATCAAATTAAAAAAAATAAAAAAATAAAATTCATATTAGACATACATATTTCTAATGACTGTTTCAGAATCGAGTAAAGAGTTGGGGTATTCCACCATCTCCCATTTCTTAGACTCGTGAGATAGGGAGTTGCAAGTCTACTTTGGCCAATCATGAGGTTCTTAGAAACTTCAAAATAGTGAAAAACAAAAGCAGGCCAGGGTCTTGTCACAAGATGTTGTGGTCCAGGGAATTGTGACATTTTTACGGTCGTGAATTGCAAAGGAACAACTGCTGAACTCTCGGTGTGTGTGTTTTTTTGTGTTTTTTCCAGGTTGGCGCCTCTAACTCAGCTTTGGTTTGTAGGCAGTGTAGTTAGCTGATTGTGTATCTCCCCAGCAATCACTAGCTTCACTGTCAACAAAACAATCCGCAGAATTCTTCAATCTCCAGGAAGCTTCCCAGCTGGAACCCAAGGAATTACACCCATTATTCAGATCTCCTGATCCGTGTTAAGAGGTTACCAACTCAACAGCGAGGAAGACAACCAACCAGTCGTAAGAAAACGCTGGAGCAAAGAAGTAGTGGAGACACTCCCAGCTTCTGCATAGTTTTGTGATGGCCACACAGTGAGGACAGTTGGACAAATTCCAGGGTTCTCTTGTGGCAGATTGGTGGCAGAACCTATCATGGAAAACTGGTATGAAGAGCAGCTGTTGACTTCAAGGCCCTACATGAAGTGAAATGAAGAACAGGTCCCAAGCCAACAAGAACTTCCAAAAGCCCATGGGTGGGACTCCTGCCCTGATGGGGAATTGGGTGATGGTCCTGCTAATGGGTACCAGATGGTGAAGTTCAGAAAACAGAATCTAGAGGAGCTTTGGCTAGTCTCTTGCCCTCTGCAATTTTGTCTGGGTAGCATGAAATGAGTATCTTAAAGACAGAAAATCCAGATTTCATCCATTTGGAAACCACTGAGGGAGCCTGGATGATCTCTAAAGACAAAGAATTGGGTGGGGGGAGAGAAATTAGGCCCCGAGTTTGAACATCAGCCTTGTCACCAGGCAGTGTAGTTAGCTGATTGACCAAGGTAACAGTCGCTAACAACACAGCCAAGTGAAAAGGTGGCCTCTCCCTGCAGTTTTTTGCAAATTTGCTGGATGGACTACTCAACGTCTACAGGTTGAAGGGTCGAAGGCACCCTGTGTAGGACTGTAAAGGAGAGTTCTTCAACCCCAGCGGCTTTAAGAGGGGGGGGGACTTCAGCATAGCTGGCTGGGGAATTCTGGGAATTGAAGTCCACCCATCTTCAAGTCTCTAAAGTTGAGAAACATTGTACAATGCAGATCAGCTCATCCCACCTTGATGTTCTCCAAAGCAGGGGTCTCCAACCTTGGCAACTTTAAGACTTGTGGATTTCAACTCCTAGAATTCCTCAGCCAGTTTTGCTTCTAAGAGTTGTGCAAGAAAATCACCAAGCTCAGAGAGCGCTATGGACCCCCACAGTTGTTCTCTCCTCCTCCTCCTCCACCTCCTCCTCCCTCTTGTTGAGTTGAAGTCCACAAGTCTTAAAGTTGCCAAGGTTGGAGACCCCTGCCCTGCTCCAAAGCTTTTGAGGCTGCTCTTCTCAACATTGCCTAACCAACATAGCTACTATAGGGATAAATTCCGGAGAGTAAGTTTTATCTCAGCCCTCATCAACAATCACTTTACATAATAGGAAATCCCTGTTCTGATTTATTAACTTTTCATTCGTTTAGACAGCAGTTCCCTGTCCAGATGGGTGGTAATTAAATTCCTGGTTGATCAATGTGGGTCATTTACCGGCAACTGCTGTGGCTTGATAAGAGTGCTGACAGCCCATAATATTCAGCTGACGGTCAGTTCCTAGAGGGACTTGATATGAACGGAAAAGACAGAAGACAAATGAAAGAGATGAGTAATTCTGCTTTCCTTCCCCCGTTAGCCAGCAAAGCAACGAAAATTAAGGCTATGCGAATGGAAAGAACGAAGGATTTTTAAAAAATGTTTTGGAAAAAAGGGTTTTAGTTTAAGAAGACTTCTCTTCAAGACCTCCTCTGTTGTTCATTTGAGATCTCTCTCCAATAAATGCCAACATTAAAAGTCTTTCATTCATTCATTCATTCATTCATTCATTTATTTATTTATTTATTTGTTTGTTTGTTTATTTAAATTTGTATACCGCCCTTCTCCTAGTGGACTCAGGGCGGTGCACAGCCAGAACTAAAACACATGCCAATACAAAATTTAAAATTATTAAAAGAATTACATAACTGGCCCAATTTAAAACAATTCAGTTAAAACCCCATGACAATTTAAAAACTAAAAAAAAACTAAAAATGACTCTTTTTCTAAGAAACTTTTATCATATTATTTCCCAGAGCTTGTGAGGACCGGTCAAAGGGAAACGACGGTATACAGAGTCCTTAAATTATGACTGCTCACTTAGTAACCGTTTGAGGTTAAGATGGACCGCCCCCCCCCAAAAAAGGAACCTGCAACCTGTATTTGAGTTTCTGATTGGTCACCCCTGCCCCAACCTGCTGGTCGCATGATTGCAATTTGGGCAAGCAGGCAACCAGCCAGGGGTGAAATCCAGCAGGTTCTGACAGGTTCTGGCGAACCGGTAGCGGAAATTTTGAGTACTTCGGAGAACCGGCAAATGCCACCTCTGGCTGGCCCCAGAGTGGGGTGGGAGTGGAGATTTTGCAGTATCCTTCCCCCAGGAGTGGGGAGGGAATGGGGATTTTGCAGTATCCTTCCCCCAGGAGTGGGGAGGGAATGGGGATTTTGCAGTATCCTTCCCCCAGGGGTGGGGTGGGATTGGGGATTTTGCAGTATCCTTCCCCCAGGAGTGGGGAGGGAATGGGGATTTTGCAGTATCCTTCCCCTGCCAAGCCTACCAAGCCACACCCATCAAGCCACGCCCACAGAACCAGTAGTAAAAAAATTTGAATTCCACCACTGCAAGCAGCCCATATTTACAGCCGCTTGGAGGGCCCCCAAAGTCACCTGATTGCAATTTATGACGTGTTTGGTCAAAAAGCGATGGTTTCTGGTCACAAAATGTCCCATGGCAGACGGTGGGTTCGCTTCGGACTGCTGTATTCATTTAACCACCGCGGCAAAAAAAAATAATTGTAAAATCAGGCAGGATCCTATGATGAGCTACATAACGACAGGCAGAACTCAAAACCGTAATTCTGGCCTCGATTATCGTTGTAAGTAGAGGACTACCTAGGGATCCATATCCCCAATGGGGCACTCCCGTGCTTGGATGGGGGCGGGGGGGGTGTCTGGGATTCTGCCTAGATCTCACATAGCAGCTTTTTGCTCTCTGAGGAACCAGACTGCAGGTATCCCATTTTGCTGGAGTCCGAAGATTACTGAAATTTAAGGTCAATTGCAATTCAGTCCACGGCAGGATAAAAATACACACACTCTGGAAATATAAAAGAAGGCACTCTGCATTTGCATTAATAGGAAGCATAAGTACACCAATTTTCATTCAGCAGCTACGGAGATCATGATTTTCCAAATTGGTTTCTGCAGGACGACTCACGCTGTTTCATATAGACTTCAGTGGCTTCCGCTGGATTGGGAGGCGGGGAGGGTGAATTCCCTTCAAAGCGCTAAGCCTTAAATTCCCCCCAAAATATTAAGGGGAGGAGGAGGAGGAGGAGGAGGAGGAGGAGGAGGAGGAGGAGGAGGAGGAGGAGGAAGAAGAAGAAGAAGAAGAAGAAGAAGAAGAAGAAGAAGAAGAAGAAGAAGAAGAAGAAGAAGAAGAAGAAGAAGAAGAAGAAGAAGAAGAAGAAGAAGAAGAAGAAGAAGAAGAAGAAGAAGAAGAAGAAGAAGAAGAAGAATGGATACGACCAAGTTGCTAAATTAATCCACCGGTCCTTATGTAAAAAATACAACTTACCTGTATCCAAAAAGTCATGGGAACATAAAGTGGAAAAAGTTATAGAAAATGAGAAGGTGAAGATCTTGTGGGACTTTTGAATACAGACGGATCGTCACTTGGAACACAACACGCCAGATATCACAGTTGTTGAAAAGCAAAACGTATAATTTATTGACATCGCGGCACCAGGAGATGCCAGAATCGAAGAAAAAGAACAGGAATAAAATTACGAAATATCGCGACCTGGCCATTGAAACTACACAGCTATGGATGAAACATGTAACAGTGATGCCCATTGTCATCGGGGCACGTGGTACCATGTCCAAGAATTTTATACGATACAACAACAAATTGCAGCTTCCTGCAATAACACCAGTGGAACTGCAAAAAAATCTGTGCTACTTGGAACATCGTACATCTTAAGAAGGTCCTTGGTTGATCCCTAGGACGCTGGCAGCAACCCGTATCAACCATTAGCACCGGTCAGTGGTATTTGTGGTGCATTTTCGAATGTTCAGTTGACTGAGTTTCATATTTAATGAATAAAGATAATAATAATAATATAATGTCTGAATACATTCAGCCACCCACTCTATATTGCTATGGAGACAATAAACTAGAATGATGATTCTCAACCTTAGCAATTTGAAGACAGGTGGAACCTCAATTCCCAGAATTCCTCAGCCGGCAGTGTTTCTCCACCATGGTAGCTTCCATGCTGGGCTGGGGAATTCTGGGAGTTGAAGTCCACTCAGCATAGTTGCCAAGGCTGTGAAAGACTCATCTTGGCTGCTTAGTTGACAGGTGAGAGAAGGCTGCCAACCTGGGCCATGGGGTGAAAGAGATCGTGGACCAACCCCGCCAAGCAAAAGCTCACAATATTAAAAAAAAGATGCTGAGATTCTTGAAAGAGTGCAGAGAAGAGCAACAAAGATGATTAGGGGACTAGAGGCTAAAACATATGAAGAACGGTTGCAGGAACTGGGTATGTCTAGTTTGATGAAAAGAAGGACCAGGGCAGACATGATAGCAGTGTTCCAATATCTCAGGGGCTGCCCCAAAGAAGAGGGAGTCAAGCTATTCTCCAAAGCACCTGAAGGCAGGACAAGAAGCAACAGGTGGAAACTCATCAAGGAGAGAAGCAACTTAGAATTAAGGAGAAATTTCCTGACAGTGAGAACAATTAATAAGCAGAACAACTTGCCTGCAGAAGTTCTGGATTCTCCATCACTGGAGGCTTTCAAGAAGAGGCTAGAAGAAGAGACAAGACAACCATTAGTACAGGAGAACCTCTACTAATGGCACAGGTTCTCCTGCTCCAAGGTCTTCTAGTCAAGCTGGTATCGACTAACAGTTGGAAGGGACTTTAGAGGTCTTCTAGTCCCAACCCCATGCTGAAGTAGGAAACTCTTTACCATTTCAGACAAATGGTTGTCTGATCTCTTCTTAAAAAGCTCCAGTGATGGAGAAGGAAGGAAGGAAGGAAGGAAGGAAGGAAGGAAGGAAGGAAGGAAGGAAGGAAGGAAGGAAGGAAGGAAGGAAGGAAGGAAGGATAACAGAGTTGGAAGGGACTTTGGAGGTCTTCTACCATTTCAGACAAATGGTTGTCTGATCTCTTCTTAAAAGGCTCCAGTGATGGAGAAGGAAGGAAGGAAGGAAGGAAGGAAGGAAGGAAGGAAGGAAGGAAGGATAACAGGGAAGGGACTTTGGAGGGTCTTCTACCATTTCAGACAAATGGTTATCCGATCTCTTCTTAAAAAGCTCCAGTGATGGAGAAGGAAGGAAGGAAGGAAGGAAGGAAGGAAGGAAGGAAGGAAGGAAGGAAGGAAGGAAGGAAGGAAGGAAGGATAACAGAGTTGGAAGGGACTTTGGAGGTCTTCTACCATTTCAGACAAATGGTTATCTGATCTCTTCTTAAAAAGCTCCAGTGATGGAGAAAGAAGGAAGGAAGGAAGGAAGGAAGGATAACAGAGTTGGAGGGGGCCTTGGAGGTCTTCTAGTCCACCCCTCTTGTGAAGGAGGAGACCCTCGACCGTTTCAGCCAGGTGGCCGTCCAAGCTGTCGGAACCGCTCCCGCGCCTGAGTCCGGGATTCCGCCCCTGCCCTCCCCGCGGGCCAACGGCAGGAGCGGCTTCTGGCGGAGCCATGGAGACCCAGCGGCCGCGCTCGCCCACGCCGTCGGCCATGGCCAGCTCCCCGCCCGCGCCCGCGCCCTCGCCCGCCGCCGCCCCGCTGGCCTTCGCGGGCTCCAGCGAGCAGGACGTGGCGCTGGCCAAGTCCTTCTGGAACTCCGTCACCCTCCAGCCGCCGCTCGAGTCCCGGCTGGGCGTCCGGGGAGGCTCGCTTTGCGACGGCGCCTCCTGCCCGCGACGGAGCTCGGCCGGTAGCCTCGGCGGAGGGAGGGACGGGCAGGGGGGGCTCCGAGCCCGCAGAAGAGAGACGGAGGGGACCCTAGAGGTCTTCCAGCCCGGCCCCCCTGCTCCAGCGGGAAACCCTCGGACAAAGGGTCGGCCCAGTCTTCGGTGATGGGGGAAGGAAGGAAGGAAGGAAGGAAGGAATAAGAGAGAAAAGGAATGAAGGAGAGAGAAAGAAGGGAGAGGGGAAGGAAGGAAGGAAAGAAGGAAGGAAGGAAGGAGGGAGGGAAGGAAGGAAGGAGAGAGAAGGAAGGAAGGAAGGAAGGAAGGAAGGAAGAGAGAAGGCAGGCAAGGAAGGAAGGAATAAGAGAGAAAAGGAATGAAGGAGAGAGAAAGAAGGGAGAGGGGAAGGAAAGAAGGAAGGAGGGAAGGAATGAAGGAGAGAGAAAGAAGGGAGAGAAGAGGGGAAGGAAGGAAGGAAGGAAGGAAGAGAGAAGGCAGGCAAGAAAGGAAGGAATAAGAAAAGGAATGAAGAAATAGAGAGAAGGAATGAAGGAGAGAGAAAGAAGGGAGAGGAGAGGGGAAGGAAGGAAGGAGGGGAGAAGGTAGGCAAGGAAGGAAGGAATAAGAGAAAAGGATTGAAGGAATAAAGAGAGAGAAGGAATGAAGGAGAGAGAAAGAAGGGAGAGGGGAAGGAAGGAAGGAAGGAAGAGAGAAGGCAGGCAAGGAAGGAAGGAATAAGAAAGAAAAGGAATGAAGGAATAAAGAGAGGAGGAATGAAGGAGAGAGAAAGAAGGAGAGGGGAAGGAAGGAAGGAAGAGAGAAGGCAGGCTAGGAAGGAAGGAATAAGAGAGAAAAGGAATGAAGGAATAAAGAGAGGGAAGGAATGAAGGAGAGAGAAAGAAGGAAGAAAGAAAGAACAGAAGGGAAGGAAGGAAGGAAGAAGAAAGAGGGAGGAAGGAAGGCAGAATAATAGAGTTGGAAGGGACCTTGGAGGTCTTCTAGTCCAACCAGGCCCTACTCAAGCAGGAAACCCTCGACCATTTCAGACAAGTGGCTGTCCAACCTTCCTTGGCATTGTGGGAGCTTCTTCTCCTTCAGAGGAGTCCCTTTTCCTTGGTCGCCCCTTCAACACCACCTCCAGGATTTCCCCCTAGGAATTGGCCTGCATTGCAGGGGTGGGGGGTTAGCATCCCACGATCGAAATGTCTATGGAGGTTGTCAATTAATGTGGATTTTTCTTCTGCTAAAGTGGGAAAAAAACGATCCCACAAATGTTCAAAGGAGAATCTCAATCAGTGATTTCAATCCGTTGCAATATTTTTATTTTTTTTAGCGAAAAGCAGCTATTTGTCTGTTTCATCCTCAGTGAGTGACAGTAAGTATACGGTTTTACCAAAATGGACATTTTGGAGGGCACCCTGATATTTATAGTAATAGAACCTTTAAGCCAAACCACTTACCACCCCAAAATCCTTGTAAAAGGCACTCCTTGAATGCCAATCAATGGATGTGTCAGCGTTTCAACGCTGGCATGGAGAGCAGAGGAGAGCGAGAGATAAACTCTTGAAACTTTTGCCTGCTAAATACCTTTGAAGTCGGGTTGTCGTGGAAATGAGGGGAGGGGGCACATTCCTGGGAAATGACGAGAAAAAGAAGTCTGAAGAATGACTTGGAAGATAGCCAATGAGAAGCAGAGATTTGGGGATCGGAAAGGGAGGGATTGGGGGGCAAAAGGTCAGTCTTGTCCGCGTGGAGTCATGATCCGGTGGCTGTGCTCAATTAAAGAAAGATTTCCTTAAAGATTGGCAGTTTGGAAATTCATTTAATTTTGAGATAGCATCGCAGTCTGACAGGATGCCTATCACATCCGGTGCCAATCAATTGATTCAGTCCTATGCGTGACCTGATAGGTGATCTTGCCCCAGAGAGCAGATGGAAAGGACAGCATTTTTAATTGGCATTATTTGAAAAAAATATTTTTATTGCAAGAACACGGAGCGGGGAGACACCATCTCTCTGGTATATTTCTGCAACTGAGTTTCCGATATGTTGTAACCTGGGTGAACAAGCATGGCCCCTTTAAGGACCTGTGGATTTCAACTCCCAGAATTCCCGAGCTTGAGAATTCTGGGAGTTGAAGTCCACAGGTCCTTAAAGGAGCCATAGCTGCCCACCTCTGCTCTAACCCAAAATACAATTTGTTCTTTTTGACTAAGCTTGATATGTAAATCCAGAAAACAACCCAACCTTCCGTGCATAAGCCAGGATTTATATGGTGTGTAAAATTTCCAAACACAACTATGAATTGTTCTGTTGTTTAAACTTAATTGTTGCAGGTCACTTTGTTGACTTAAAATAACTTTTTTTTATAATTTTAAAATATTTTTTTATTTTATTTTTTATTATATTTTTATTGTTAAAGAATAACAAAAAGGAAAGAAAAAAAATCAATACAAAATATTTTTTTTTAAAAAAAAAAGGATTTGAGGATGAGATCAAGAGGACCAAAAAAGGAAAACTTAACTTTTTGCAGGATTTTTAGCAAGAAACCGTGTTGTTCCTTTTAACTGCTCTTGTTCTTCCTCTGGGCTAACTTGTGCATCCAATGTCCTTCAATATCTTTGTTTACTGTAGTTAAAATCAAAACAATTGTTACTCCAGAAAATCGGGAATCTGGTAGTATCTTTTCGGACTAACCAACAACTCACAAAAAATGGTGCCTATTTCTTTTCTTTTTTAAAAAAACAATAACAGGACAATGACAAACACAAACACAAATATAAACTCTCTCCGGCTACAAATCTCGCATCCAGGGTCGGAGAGAATTCTGCTTGAAAAATGATGAAAAGATGATTGATTTTTTAAACTGAATTTTAAACCATTTCTTTGAAAACGATTTCTTTAGAACGAGAAGAAGAGAGATACTCGGAAACGGAGAAGGACGTGTGGAAAGAACACTGCCTGGAGAAGGTGAGCGGATTCTGCGGCTTTTCAGAACTAGCTCCATTCTAAACTTTTATTTTTGCAAGTCCTTGATTTACAACCAGGGGTGAAATGCTCCCGATTCGGCCCAGTTCAGCCGAACTGGTAGCGATGACAGCCGGTGGTTCGGAGAACCGGTAGTGATGGCAGCTTGAGGCTGGTAACCTGTTTTTTACCCTTTGTGCATGCGCAGAAGAGTTTGTGCATTCACAGAGGGTCGGCGCGCGCATGTAGCGCGCAGTGGTGAAATACTAAATTTTTTACTACCGGTTCTATCGGCGTGGCTTGGTGGGCGTGGTGTGGCTTGGTGGGCGTGGCTTGGTGGGTGTGGTAGGGGAAGGATACTGCAAAATCCCCATTCCCTCCCAACTCCTGGGGGAAGGATATTGCAAAATCTCCATTCCCTTCCCACTCTGCGACCAGCCAGAGGTGGTATTTGCCGGTTCTCCGAACTACTCAAAATTTCTGCTACGGGTTCTCCAGAACCTGTCAGAACCTGCTGGATTTCACCCCTGGTGGAGCAACGCTTACGAGCAATGCATACATTTCCGAACTGGTAGGGAAGGTAAGTAGATTTCACCCCGGCTTACAACCCTTCGTTTACTGACCGTTCCAAGTTACAACAGCACTGAAAAAAAGTGACTTATGACAGTTTTTCACGCTTACAATGTTTCCAGCCTCCCTATGCTCACGCAATCAAAATTCGGTCCTTTTGGCAACTGATTCAGATTTATGACGGTTGCAATGTCTTGAGGTCATGTGATATCCGCTTTTTGCGACCTTTTTTGCGACAAGCAAAGGTCAACGGGGGAAGGCGGATTCACTTAACAACTGGGTTAGTAACTCAAGAACTGCAGAGGTTCCCTTAACAACTGTGGCAAGGAAGGTCGTAAAACGGAGCAAAACTCACTTAATAGCTGCTTCGCTCAGCAATGGACATTTTGGGCTCAGTTTTGGTCATATTCCTTTGACCTTTTCGGGAAGAGGGTTAGAATTCAGAGCGTTGCATGCAAGTCGATATTTCTTTTCCTTTTTTTTGAAAAGTTATTATTTTTATTTCTCATAAACATATTTAGATGTATAGTTTCTTACACATCTTTAATCATTCATCTCGTAACTATTTTTGATAGTTAATTATTAATTGTTCGGGGCTGCCCTTTTACCATTTCCTTTCTTTTATTTTGCCACAACTTTCCCTCTTCTTCTCCCCTTCTCTTCTTTCTTCTAACCCTTTCTACTTTCTTCATTCCTCCTCTCCTTTCCTTTCCTACTATCCCCTTTCCTTCCCCCACTCCTCTCTTCTTCTTCTTTTTCTAATTCTCTCTCCTACTCTTCTTTCCCCTCCCTCAAGTCAATGTTTCTAAAGAGGGGAGAAAACTGCCGGGGCTATTCCGTGCTCTGAAAATCAGCAAAAGATTTTCCCATCTTTGTGGAACAGAGCAGTCCGGCTGATTATCTCCTTCAGAAAGGAGCCGAGATGATTAGATTGCGCTGTAAATCCGAGAGAAAAGAAGATTTGTCAGTCATTCAGACCAGGAACATTAAAGGGCAGAAGAATTCTCATGGCTTCCACGGGGCTGGTGCCAGCAATGCCCTGGGAGAAAAAGAACAAAAAATTGTTTTTACAGTGCTGGATCATAGGCTGGTAGCGATAGAGCCTTCGACGTACGACTGCCATTGAGCTCAACGTTTCTGTTGCTGAGCGAGACATTTGTTAAGTGAGTTAAAAGCCTCTGACGATCAGGCAACTCAGCTGGGATCGTCAGAGGCTTTTAAAAGCATTTTTTTTCCTACAACCTCTTCAGCCGAAGAGGTAGTAGAAAAAAGGGTTTTAAAAGTTAAAAAAAAAAAGTTGGCCATGCCCACTCAGTCACATTACCCCCCCCCCACCAAGCCATGCCCACAGAACCGGTAGTAACAAATTTTACATTTCGCCACTGCTCCCAAGGAATGGGAAGGACCAAAGGGAGCATCTCTTCCAGAAACAGCCATTGTCTCATTTCTAGATTCGTTGGACTTTCATCCTTGATAAAGGATGCTGCAGACTTATGACGGGAAACCAACCCCGGATCTATGGATCGTCACGGAAAACAAACCCATTAGCTCTTGGTTAATTAACTCCTGAGGTCCAGCGTGGAACCCAACATCTTTGGCCTCTTGGCTCGCCAACGCATAAATAAATCATTTACCCCGATCGATAGGAATAAATAGCGCGGTTCTCCACATCTAATCCACGTCGTGTTACAGCAGTTCTGCGAAAGTTAAGAGCTACATTAATACAGTCCTTAAAGGACTTTTCTTTTCTGTTTTTTCTCCCCCTCCACGCTCTCTTGTTAAAAAAGGAGAAGCTTTGCCGAGTAAGCATGGGAACGGAGCCAGAGGCAGCCAGTCCCTAGGAAAAGAATGAAATGTGCTGAGCTTGGCAATGGCTGCCGGCAAAACGGCATTCGTATTCGTGGCAATTAATAACCCCCCTAATGGATTTGATCCAGGGGCTTCCATTAGACCTGGCTCAGAGAAATGGGATTATCAGGAGAAGCGAGTCTCGTCTCCAAACTCTGCCGTGATTTCTCTTAAATAATTCTGCTCAAAGAAACGAGTGCCAGATGGTTCGTATCATCAGCCGGTTTTAAAAGTCAAGTTTGCTAGCTTACAGTCCTGGATGTTTGGGCTGGGCACCCCGCCGAATTCCTAAATTCATCCCTCTTTCCTAGGATTTAAGCCCTAGGCCTAGTCAGTTGGCACGGATCTCCCTGTTGTGACCCAGGCCCAAGTAGGTATTATCAGACGCAATCAGTTCTAAACAAACAGATTTTATTAGAGCAGCTGAGAATTAACTCATTCTCAGTGTAGTCCAAACTAAATCAAAAACAAATTCTTCATAACACAATTCTTCAGCCTTATCACCAACCTTGGGTCTAATTAGGCAACCTGCCAAAGGCTTTTCTTGGCAAAAGTTCAGAAGCAGAAGACGCCGACAAGAAATAAATGTAGCAAGACAAGAAGCAAATCTATCAACGTTGTTTTCCGACAAAGAGCCCAAGAGCTGTTGCTGGTCTTTTAAGCCTTATGGGAGGGGCCAATCATCTCTTGGCCTTACTCCTGAGTTGTCCTTTTTGCTTTAGCTGCTCTTGCCTTCTCATACGTGCACTAGGAACAGGCTCCCTCTGTTCCTCTCTGCCTCTCTGCTGTCAGCCTCTGGAGGTTCCTGAGTCCGCACATCAGTCCCAGATGGCCCTGGCCCCATCCCTGCCTCTGACGCAGAGCCCACATCCAGGCCTTCCCCAGCCTCCAGGATTGGCCCATGTTCTTCCTCAGCCTCCTCACTGTCCAACTCTGCAGGCTGCTGGTGGACCACAACACTCCCCTCACCTAAATTGAGTTTAATATGAATCCAGATTGTTATCCTGGAGCCTTTATAACCAGCTGATAAATTCAGAATCTATAGGAGGTTATTCACTTTTGAAGGATGTCAATGGTCTTTGGAGTCTGATGGGGTAAAAACCCCACTTGTTGGTTATACTAGGGTACAAGAAGTGGTTATATTTGACTGGTTGGTTGTGCAAATCTCAGCTCTGCTTCTCAGCCTAGGCCACCTGAAGATGTGTGGATTTCAATTCCCAGAATTCCCCAGCCAGCCACTCTCTTGGGGCTCTAGATCAGTATGTCAGAATTGCCATCCTGAGCTTCAGCCTTGATTTGCTAGATGTCAGCCTGCCGTAGATGGGGGGGGAGGGGGGATGCTGAGAAAGGAGAAACCGAAACTACTCATCGTTCCTTCCTGAGATGTCGCCTCATCGCCCCAAGGCCAGAGAGCTGGGAGGGGAATGCAACGGTTTACCATCCAGCCCGCCGATGCAGGGAACGATACCAAAACAATTCCTTTGAATGTAACTCAACAATAGGGAGATAACGGAGAGCAGGGAGAAAGGGAAAGTAAACTGGGGAAACTTTGTGCACAAACTTTTAGTTCTGGCTTTGCTGTACTGTCACCACTTGACTTCTAGTAGAAGTATAGCTTTCGCACACATGGAATCGAGGGTCTCTCTTTCCTAAGAACCCAAGTCAGGGCAGGTGTGACACGGTATTTCTCAACCTTGTTCGCTTGAAGATGTGTGGACTTCCCTCCTTCTCACCTTTGCAAACATCTTTCTTCACAGGCTAAAAAAAGAGAAGACATCATTGCATTGCTGAAAAGACAAAGGGAAGAGAGGATATCGGTAAGGTGGTTTTTTAGATTGTCCGAACCTCCCTCTCTCTTGAGCAGGGGTCACCAACCTTTCAAACCTCAAGGGACCGCTAAATCCATAATTTTAAATCCCACGGACCACTAATATAATCTGCCTAATGACCAGCTGGGTGGGCGTGGCAAGGTGGTCATGTGACTGGGTGGGCATGGCCAACTCAATGTCACTCACCTTGAGGGGCACCTTGCCAGCCTCTACTCGCTACTCCTCGCCTGCCCGCCCGGGCTCCTTAGGACCCCTACAGGAAGCAGTTGTTGGAGCTAAGCAGCCACCACGAGAAAGAGTTGGCAATGAGGACTAGGAGCATAGGCTTTCCAAGCAGAGGGAAGACCTACGGGAGTACAAGGCCAGTTACCGG
The DNA here is from genome assembly GCF_059756535.1 of Pantherophis guttatus. Classification (NCBI taxonomy): domain Eukaryota; kingdom Metazoa; phylum Chordata; class Lepidosauria; order Squamata; family Colubridae; genus Pantherophis; species Pantherophis guttatus. The sequence goes on from NC_142071.1 coordinate 30,176,668, forward strand.
CGCCTGGAGGCTCAGTGGGCTGAGATGGTCAGCCAGTTCCAGGCCACGATGCAGTCCCACTGGAACGAGGCCCTCCGGCTCTTCGCCACCAGCGTCTCTTCCCTCCAGCCTTCGCCCAAAGCCCCACACCAGGAGGCCGAAGCAGACCCCGAGTTGGAATTTCTGCCCCCCTCCGACCCACACAAAAAGGGGGAAACTCTCGGCAGCAACACAAACGTTCACTGCACATATCCGGCCCAGGGGCCGTAGTTTGAGGACCCCTGATTTAGTGCAATATAAAAAATGCAAATAATTTTTCTGGGGACCACCAAAATTTTCTCGCAGACCACCAGTTGGTTAACTGCTGCTCTTGAGAACCGAGCATTGCGTCCTTGCTTAACTTTCCTTTCTCGTTTCTTCCCTCCTGCCAGCTGCAGCATGTAACACAAAAGAAGGAATAAAGCCAGGAACGCTATTGAAATTTGGCTGGGGTAGAAGCCAGCCTGCAATTCGGTCCTCCATGAAGCTGGAAAGGGTGCCAGAAGCCTGGCATGAGTTTAGAAGGATGGTTCAGCTCCGCGGAGAGCTTTGCGGAAAGAGGGGGCTGGATAGAGTTATTTAAAAGGGATGATTGGTGGGGAGAAACTGCCTTAATTATATGGAGCAGGGGGGAGAAAAAAGAGATTTAGTACATATTTAGCTCAATTGGCTTGAATCTGTCAAGGAGCGTTTCGTCCCGTTTCTCATTCTTCCAGTTTTGAATCTGTCTCATCAGGGGTTCTTCCTGCATTTCTGACTTTTCTTTCTTTCTTTTTTAGCTGATGGGACTTTTTACTTTACTTTTACTTTTATTTGATTTATATACCGCCCTACTCCCGAAGGACTCAGGGCGGTGAACAGCCAACAATAAAATACATATATATACAAAATTTAAAAAGCAGAAATAAAAATTGAATTAAATAAGTTTGGCCCAGACAATTCCTCAGCATTTATTTATTTATTTATTTGTGAATGTTTTTGCTTCGTGTGTTCTTCTTTTCTAATCCGTTAACGGTGTCGAGTATTTAAAGCTGTCGATCCTGCTGCAAAGTTCAAATCCATGGGAATACCCACGAGAGAATACATGTAGCTCGGGGCTGAATTGTGGGGTGCTCGGTGCTCCCTGAGCTTGGTGGTTTTCTTGCAGATGTTTCATGACCCAACTAGGGAACAAAATCAGTGCAAAAAGGAGTGGAGTTTGCATCAAGGAACCCACAGAACACCCCATAAACTTTGCACTGTTCTCTCCCACCCTGCAAAAGAACAGTTTAAAACGGGCGAAGTTTTTAACCGCAATTTTTTTCTCCCTTTCTCAGAAAGAGTCCTTATCTCGGCCACACAAGCCAAAATCCAAAGCGCCAGAAAGGTAATATCAAGAAGACAAGTTTCTCCCCCTATTCGCCTTAAATTTTCGGTGATCCCGATTAGTAAATAAACGCTTGTATCATTTTGAAAAGTGTAACTTTTTCCCCCTCTTCTTTCCATCTCTTTTTTTTTTTTTAATTCCAGGGACCAGGAAGACGAGAGGTAAAATCTCCTGCCCGATTTGGAATTATTTCACGCATACCAGAGAAAGGACCGCGTGCTAAAGAATTCCTGGAATTGAAGGCCAGCCAAATTGTCCTGGTTTTTTTTTTTTTTAGCCAAGAAATCAACCTGGGCTCTCCATATATCTTCTAAAGGTTCAAAGGAAGCTTAGCCTGTCCACTTTTAAAATTACTCGCCCCTTCCATTTCTCCTCTCAGCAGTTTCTGCCTTTTAATTTGTTAATGGCTGGCATTTTTCTCACGTATGACAACTTCCAGCTCTTGGGAAAATGCCATTTGAAACCCATTTTTTACAGTAGTTAAGGTACTGATTCAAACCTGGGAGTCTTATTTTTGGGGAAACAGGGTAGTTCCCTGAGTCACTGGGGACAACCCCGATTTATCCAGTCGGTTAGACTGACAAATACGTAAGTGAGTCTTGTTGAAATTACTTGCTTAAGGATGATTTGCCAGCTGAGCGGTTCTCAAGAGCCTCTGAGTTCCCCACCACCAGGGATGAAATGCTCCCAGTTCGGTCTGGTTCACCCGAACCGGTAGTAAAAAAAGGCTACCGGTTCGCCGAAACGGTAGTAAAAAAAAAAAAAGTTCCAACGTTCAGTTGAGCGACGCGCGATCGTCAGAACTGGTTTTTTTTACTTTTTTAGCATTTTTTTACTACCGGTTCTCCGGTTGTTTTTCTTGCCGGCATTTCATAGGTAATGTCATCAGTGCTAGGAGGGAGTGGGGTTTCTGGAGAGGAGGAGGAGGACTGTGGGGTGCTTGGTGCTCTCTCAGCTTGGTGGTTTAGTTGCAGATGTTTCATTACCCAACTGGGTAACATCATTAGTGCTAGAAGGGAGTGGGGTTAGCAGAGAGGAAGAGGAAGAGGAGGACGGGTCCTTGTTGCTCTCTCACCTTGGTAGTTTTCTTGCAGACGTCTCATGACCGAACTGGGTAACGTCATCAGTGCTAAAGGGGAGTGGGGTTTACTTTCTTTTTATATACAGTAGCTTGCCTCCTGACTGTGTTGGTGAGAGTGTTCAGCAGCCAAATAAACAGAGATTACCAAGATTAACTAGACCAGGGGCCTAGAGACTGGAGAAGCTGTCCATCCATCCATCCCTCCATCCATCCAAGCATCCACCTGTCTTTAACTATCTATTGAGCCATTGAGTCATCCTTTCTAGCCGTCCATTCATCTACTCAACTCTCCTTCCCTCTTTACATCCCTCTCTCTCTATATTAGTTCATCTGTCTGTCTATTTGTCCATCTATCCGTCCGTCCGTCCGTCCATCCAAGCATCCATCTCTCTGTAGCTATCTATTGAGCCATCGATCCAGCCGTCATCTGTCTACCTCTCTAGCCATCCATTCATGCACTCTTCTCCCCCTCCCTCCTTACATCCCTCCCTCCTTCCCTCAATATCTGTCCTCCGTCTACCTTTCTGTCTCCATCCATCTCTCCCTCCAGCCATGCTTAACACACAGCTGTGTACCCAAGCTAGGTCATTCTTTTCCTTTCCTTCTAAACCAGGGGTCGGCAACCTGCTGCTCTGGAGCCGCATGTGGCTCTTTCACCCCTCTGCTGCAGCTCCCTGTCACTCAAAATACGCGTCACAACCACCAATGTGCAACACCCGATGGCACACGATTTATTGAGCTATTCAGTCCCTGGTAGGCCAACCATGGATAAATCCAAGAAAAGAAAAGTTTCAGAAGAAAACAGAACGTTTAATTCAACTACATATGCCGCTCAAGAAATAGGCACTGGAAGGGTTTTGTGGCTCCCGGTGTTTTCTTTTCTGTGGGAAACAGGTCCAAATGGCTCTTTGAGTGTTTAAGGTTGCAGACCTTCACTAGACCAATAATCAAGCAACAGACAATACCCAAATCCAGAAATCAGCAATCCAGACAATCCATCAAACAGTAAACAACAGCCTAATCAACGAACCACCAGGAATATTTCCACTCACACTGACAGGGCAAGCCACCAGTGTCTTAAGAATAAGCGCATACTCCACTCTCGTCTAAGCCCTGATGACGTTATCTAGTTGGGTCACGAAAACGTCTTGAAGGAAACAACCCAGCTCGGAGAGCATCAGGGACGCCACAATTTTCCAAGCTTTGAGATTGGAGATTTTCCTGCTGGCGTTTGGGGAGAAGGAGGCGGGGAGTGTCTCTAAATGACCTCAGGGTGTCCTTCATTCTTTTTCTTTAGTTCCAAAAAGGAGAAGGAAGAACAGTCTGAGGATGAAGAGAGTGTCAAGGCGTTACCTTGAGAATTCCGACCGGAGACACTAACCGACAAGGCTTATTTGTATTTTCAGCCAGCCTGTCCTTGGTGTCTGACAACGGCTGTGGCTCATTGTTGATATAGTCCACCCCCTTCCCACTCCCCTTGGACTTCTCTGCATGTTTGACAGACTAGCTCTCTGCGGGGCTGAGATGGATGACCTTTCTGGCACCCATTGCCCCATGGGACTTAACTCCTGCGCAAGAAATCTCTGAAGAAATACCCAAAGCGTTAAAAGAAGCTTTTGATCCACCAGCTTTGCAAGCCGAGATGTGAATCTCCGTTTGCTCTGAACGGTGACGTTTCTTTTTATGTAAAAAAAATAATAATAATTTTTATTGGGTATTTTACATTTTAAAACCAAACACACAATAGCAAAAGGAGTCAAGAGACAAAAACACGCACATCAGATGTTAAAATACAATCCTAACAACAGATATATACAATTTTACAACTTTTCTGCAACGACTTTTGTCTCTACTCTTAGCTTTTATTCCTCCCTCTCCTTCTTTTTATTTTTAAATATTCATAATTAACTGTTTCATTAGCAGGATCGTTATTTACATTTATATCCTGTATGTTGATATCAAATTTCACTTTATATTCTTAATTTGATTTCTGTTTTCCAGTTTTACCACCGTTCCTAGCAACATTGATATTATTTATTCGTTTTTGTCTTTTTTTGAGCCCCATTTTGGGACGTGGAAGCTCCAAGATACCCAGCCAGCAGCAGAAAGAATTCCAGAGCTCCCAAATCCTTGGCAGGCGCACCAGGCGGGGGGGGGGGGAAAGCTGGTTTCCATCTTAGTACATCATGTCACGTTTTGTGGAATAAGCCCCCCCCCATTGTTTCGCTGTCTTCTGAATAAACGGAATAGCTTGCTAAAACAGCTGGCTCTTTTCCAGTGCCCGACATTGCCCTGTGAATTTCTGCCTTGTTGTTTTCTGCTTTTGCCTCCCAGTTTCCCTTCTGGCCCTTTGACAGAAATGTGCCGAGATGAATTTTGCCCGAGCTGAATCCCTTCCCTTTGTTTCCTCGGCATGCAGGAAACGGTACCGTCCGTTGCCAAAAAAAGGGTTTTTGGTGGTGGTTGTTTTTCTCTTCCAACCTTTCAAAAATTGGCCGGCCTTCAAGAGGTTTTTTGGGTTTTTTTTTTTTGCACTTGGAGTTGCGGGGAGGGAAATGCCACTCGGCTCTCACTGTGTCAATAAAAGGAAATTTGCTGCTGTAATTCAGCTTGTTTTGACCGGAGTGTTCAATCCAAGTTCAGAGCTCTCGGTTAACCAAATGCCTTCCCCGTAACCCAGGGGTTTTCTGGTTGGGTGATGGATTGTCCTGGGATGGCCGGTAGATGCCACGGACCAAGTAGCTGAAGCAGTGGTCGGTTTCATGTTTTGTTGCTACCGGTTCGCCTTCCGTGCATTCACTTTGCTTGCGCCCAGCCCAGTGGTGAAATCCAATTTTTTTTACTACCGGTTCTGTGGGCGTGGCTTGGTGGGCAGGGCAGGGCAAGAATACTGCAAAATCTCCATTCCCTCCCACTCCAGGGGAAGCATACTGCAAAATCTCCATTCCCACCCTGCTCCTGGGGGAAGGATATTGCGAAATCCCCATTCCTTCCCTACTCCTGGGGGAAGGATAATGCAAAATCTCCATTCCCTCCCAACTCCTGGGGGAAGGATATTGCAAAATCTCCATTCCCTCCCAACTCCTGGGGGAAGGATGTTGCAAAATCTCCATTCCCTCCCAACTCCTGGGGGAAGGATATTGCAAAATCTCCTTTCCCACTCCAGAGGAAGGATACTGCAAAATCTCCATTCCCACCCCGATCTTGGGGGAAGGATATTGCAAAATCCCCCATTCCCTCCCCACTCCTGAAGGAAGGCTATTGCAAAATCTCCATTCCCACCCCATTCTGGGGCCAGCCAGAGGTGGTATTTGCTGGTTCTCTGAACTACTCAAAATTTCTGCTACCGGTTCTCCAGAACCTGCTGGATTTCACCCCTGGCCCTACCCCTGTATCCCTCTGTTAATGCAATTTAGGATTGCATTGGCTTTTTTGGCTGCCGCTGCACACTCTTGGCTCATGTTTAATTGTCTGATCTACTACAGTACCCAGCTCCTCTTTTCCTGATAGCGGGCGTAACTTGAAGGCCGGTTTCTGCTAGTCAGCATGAACTGGAGGCAGATTTTGTGTGTGGCTCGGGAAGGAATGAGTGTGCGTGTGTGATTGCGCACATGCGCATATACTGTAGATAACCCCTCTTTCCCCCCCCCTTCACCCCTGGCTTCATAAATCAGAAAGCCACTTAGGAAATTGCTGATGCAGCTTCCAAGGAACACAAGCCAGGTTGGAATCAGGAGTTGGAATCGTTCAAGTCCAGCCTTCCAAGAAATTCCTCCACCCTTAATAGGGAGACGAGATGAAGAAAAACATTCACCACGGCTTCCTCCGCGGCATCACAAGATCACAACGCCACAGCCAGGATTTCAATAATACGGGATTAGCAGCTGAATCCCGATCTGCTTTTGAGTGGCTGTGTTCAGGCCTTGTTTCTAAGCCGTTTGTTTGTTGGAACCATGGTTTGTTGAAACCGTCCATGAGAGAAGCATTGGGGTTGGACTAGAAGACCTCCAAGGCCCCTTCTAACTCTGTTATTATGTTAACATCCCAATTGCCTGGCTCCATACGATACCGTGGAACGCAAGCCACGATGGATGTGATTCACACAAGATACAAAGACACTGCCATGTAAAGCTGCTGTAGTAGGGAAGGGAAGGGAAGGGAAGGGAAGGGAAGGGAAGGGAAGGGAAGAGAAGAGAAGAGAAGAGAAGAGAAGAGAAGAGAAGAGAAGAGAAGAGAAGAGAAGAGAAGAGAAGAGAAGCAGAATAGAGGATGGGATGGGATGGGATGGGATAGAATAGAAGAGAATGAGAAGAGAATGAGAAGAGGAGAGGAGAGGAGAAGAGAAGAGAAGAGAAGAGAAGAGAAGAGAAGAGAAGAGAAGAGAAGAGAAGAGAAGCAGAATAGAGGATGGGATGGGATGGGATGGGATAGAATAGAAGAGAATGAGAAGAGAATGAGAAGAGAATGAGGAGAGGAGAGAAGAGAAGAGAAGAGAAGAGAAGAGAAGAGAAGAGAAGAGAAGAGAAGCAGAATAGAGGATGGGATGGGATGGGATGGGATAGAATAGAAGAGAATGAGAAGAGAATGAGAAGAGGAGAGGAGAAGAGAAGAGAAGAGAAGAGAAGCAGAATAGAGGATGGGATGGGATGGGATGGGATGGGATAGAATAGAAGAGAATGAGAAGAGAATGAGAAGAGGAGAGGAGAGGACAGGAGAAGAGAAGGGAAGAGAAGAGAAGAGAAGAGAAGAGAAGAGAAGAGAAGCAGAATAGAGGATGGGATGGGATGGGATAGAATAGAAGAGAATGAGAAGAGAATGAGAAGAGAGGAGAGGAGAGAAGAAGAGAAGAGAAGAGAAGAGAAGAGAAGAGAAGAGAAGAGAAGAGAAGAGAAAAGTAGAGTTGGAAGGGACCTTGGAGGTCTTCTAGTCCAACCCCCTGCCTAGGCAGGAAACCCTACACCACTTTAGGCAGATGGTTATCCAACATCTTCTTAAAAACTTCCAGTGTTGGAGCATTCACAACTTCTGGAGGCGAGCAGTTCCACTGATTCATTGTTCTCACCGTCAGGAAATTTCTCCTTAGTTCTAAATTGCTTATTTTCACCCTTCAGCATTGCCACTGCAAAGATTCTAGGTGCCATGGACCTCCAAGGTCCCTTCCAACTCTTGTTATACTGTTTTATGAACCATGGTGGCACAGTGGTTAGAGTGCAGTACTGCAGGCTACTTCTGCTGACTGCCGGCTGCCTGCAATTTGTCAGTTCGGATCTCACCAGGCTCAAGGTTGACTCAGCCTTCCGTCCTTCCGAGGTGGGAAAAATGAGGACCCAGATTGTTTTGGGCAAGAGGTTGACTCTCAACCCCTTAGAGAGGGCTGTAACAGCACTGTGAAGCAGTATGTAAATGCTATTGCTATTGCTATCTCTGTTATATAGATATATGCACATGCAGACTCACACAAACTCACAAAGGGGGGGCCATGGGATGGAGAACCTCTACATTTTTGGCTGCTCCGTCTCAACCCCAAAGCCACAATAGCACGTTTGCAGCTGGACTCCTTTCCTTCCTCACCCCGGCTGGGCATCTGGAAGCTGTTTCCAAACCAGGATGAGTGGAAAGTTGGCTCAGGATCCCGGAAGCTCAGCCGGGTCCAGCTTCCCAGCGCTCAGGAAACCAGCAGACAAATGTGTCCCGTCAGCATCTGGGCAGGAGTCGATCCTGCGACGGGAGCAACTTTCCGTCTGCATCTCTTTTCCCAAGCAGGATCTGGCCCAAGGCCTCGGCCTGTTCTCAGGAGCTCTTGAAAAGATGCAGAGTTAAGGTTGCTGGGATGATGGTTTTTCCTCGACCAAGTTTCCTGGATTCAGACAAGATGACGACCTGCGATTTAGCCAGACTGATTTGTTTTCAGAGCAAAGCATAAATGTGATTTGATTGTACCGTGCCACTAAAACAGACTGGTGTTTTGTTTTTTTTATTATTTGATTTATATGCCGCCTTTCTCCGGAAACTCAGGGCGGCTTACAATGCGTTAAGCAATAGCCTTCATCCTTTTGTATATTTTATACAAAGTCAGCTTATTGCCCCCACAATCTGGGTCCTCAATTTACCCACCTTAGAAAGGATGGAAGGCTGAGTCAACCTTGAGCCTTGGCGAGATTCGAACCTGCAGAAATTGCAGGCAGCTGTGTTAATAACAGGGTGCATTAAACCACTGTACTACCAAGTCTCCTATACAAGACTGTACACGGCTTTGTTGGATGCACAGCATCCTTTAGACCAGAGGTCGCCAACTGGTGGTCCATGAGAAAATTTTGGTGGTGCCCAGAAAAATTATTTGCATTTTTTATATTGCACTAAATCAGGAGTCCTCAAACTATGGTCCCTGGGCCGGATACGTGCAATGAACGTTTGTGTTGCTGCAGAGAGTTTCCCCCTTTGGGGTCTTCTTGTGCTGGTCGGAGGGGGGCAGAAATTCAGACTCGGGGTCTGCTTCAGCCTCCAGGAGTGGGGCTTTGGGCGAAGGCTGGAGGGAAGAGCCACTGGTGGCAAAGAGCCAGAGAGCCTCGTTCTAGTGGGACTGCATCATGGCCTGGAACTGGCTGACCATCTCGGCCCGCTGAGCCTCCAAGCACCGGTACCTGGCCTTGCACTCCCGCAGGTCTTCCCTCTGCTTGGAAAGCCTGTGCTCCTAGTCCTCACTGAGGTCAAACCATCCTTCTTTATCAGACAGATCAACGGGAGTATCAAAACAAGTTCTTCATAAAACATACGAAGAACGGTTGCAGGAACTGGGTATGTGTAGCTTAATGAAAAGAAGGACTAGGGGAGACATGAGAGCAGTGTTTTAATATCTCAGGGGCTGCCCCAAAGAAGAGGGAGTCCAGCTATTCTCCAAAGCACCTGAAGGCAGGAGAAGAAGCAACGGGTGGAAACCAATCAAGGAGAGAAACAACTTAGAACCAAGGAGAAATTTCCTCACAGTCAGAAGAGTTAACCAGTGGAACCACTTGCCACCAGAAGTTGTGAGCACTGGACGTTTTTATTTATTTATTTATTTATTTATTTATTTATTTATATGCCGCCCTTCTCCGGAGACTCAGGGCGGCTTACAATGCGCTAAGCAATAGCCTTCACCCTTTTGTATATTTATACAAAGTCAGCTTATTGCCCCCACAAACTGGGTCCTCAATTTACCTACCTTAGAAAGGATGGAAGGCTGAGTCAACCTTGAGCCTTGGCGAGATTCGAACCTGCAGTAATTGCAGGCAGCTGGTCTTAATAACCAGCTTAATAACAGGGTGCCTTAGACCACTGTACTACCAAGGTTTTTAAGAAGAGATTGGGCTTCTTTAATTTGTCTGAAACGGTATTGAGTTTAAGCAAGGGGTCAGACTAGAGGACCTCCAACTTCCCTCCCAACTCTTCTTCTTTTATACTTGGAATCCATCCTACTTTCCCTCCTTTCCCTGCGGGGATCCCCTCGGGGGTCCCCCAGCTTCGCCGGCTGCCAGCCAAGGCGCGCCCTCCGCCCCCGGGAGCCCCTCCAGCGGCCTCCCTCCCCCCTCTTTCCCTCCCCTCCCCTCCGGGCTGGCCCCCGGCCCGGAGGCGGAGCCGCTTCGCCTTGCCTCGCCCGGGCCAGACGCTCGGGCGGCTGCAGTGGCTCCGGCGGCGGCGTCGGCCATGTGGCTCCCGGGTTGCGACGGGGGAGCGGCCGGTGGGCTCTGGCAGCTCCCGCTGCTGCTGCTGCGGCTGGGCGCTTTCTGCGAGCCGGCGGCCGGCCGGGAGGCGCGGCTGCCCAGCGGTGAGTCGGGCAGAGGCTGGACGGGGCAAAGGGAAGGATGATGGGGAAGAAACTTGCAAAAGTCCGGGGAAGTCTAGCATCGCGTCCCGACTTACGACCGCGCGTGGGTGGGGGGGGACGGGGGTCTGCGCGCAGGAGGGGGGATGCTAAATAAAGGCTGAGACCCCCCCCCTTCTTGTCCAGCCGGGAAAAGTGGGGTACAGGGGTGGAGAAGGGGTTCAGCTGCTCTCCGAGGTGCCGGGAGGGGGGGAGGCTGCGGGTATCGGGGTGCAGACGTCGCGACCCCCCCCCAAAAAAAAACCAAGCAAGCAACCGTCTCCATCCAAACCACGCTTCGTGGATCGCGAGTGGATTCTTCGCGCGTGGAAAGGCGGCCGCGCAAGGAGGGGAGGGAAGCCCTCCCGAGTGGGCTGGGGAGGGGCTACAGCCAGAAGGTGGGTGGGGGGAGGAAGGACTCCTCTACTTTGCTTGCAAAGCTGCGTCCGGACCGGACTCGGCTTCTTTAAAGGCGTGGGGAGGGGGTCGTCTCCGTTGTTGGGCCATGGGCGCGTTTCCAAGTCCGGGGTGGGGATGGGGTAGGGTGGGGGGGTCTCAGTTGCCGGAGTCTGGCCCTGAGCCAACGCGGGGGGGGGCTTCAGCCTCCCGTCGGGCCGCTCAGATGTTTGGGGGGGGGCAGCCAAATGGGGAGGGGGGCGCTGAAGACATGGCTTTTTCAGCAAACTCCCTGATCTGTTGCGAGACTTTTTAATCGTTTGGGGATTTTTAAATTGAGTAATTTTAGTATTGCATTGTTGTATTGTTTTTAATCTTGTGAGCCGCCCCGAGTCCTACGGGAGAAGGGCGGCATATAAATTTTGAAAAATAAAATAAAATAAAAATAAATAGAAGCCCCCGTGGCCTTTGAAATCTCGACGTGCTGCGGATCTCCGAGGCATCCCTGGATTCGGGCAGGGCTGGCTCCGCTCCGTCGGAACCCGAACCCGCTTCAGCCAAAGGGCTAAACCGGATTCGGGGTGGGGGGCGTCGTAGCTGGGGATTCCCGCGGCTCCCTAAGCGTCTTGGTGCATTGGGCAATGGAGCTGGACCATAGTGGGATCTATTTCCACTCTGGTCTCTGTCCTGGATCAGAGAGGCCCCTTTTAACCTCATCCTCTGCAGTCTGCTCCGGGATGGGGGTAGGTGGGTGGGTGGGCAGCAAAACCCCAGTAGGCACCAGTTGTCCACAGAACTTACTTTAAGTTGGCACCTCCTGGCTTTAAGGCTTGCAACGAATTAAGAACAAATGGCACGCTGGCAAGTAGCACTTTTGGACTGCAGGTAGAGTTCCCAAGTATTTGTGGAGAATAAAGAGGCGGAGGAGACCCACCACCCTGAAAAAAGGACCACGGGCTGAGTTTTATGGCAGAGAGCCTTCAAGAAAGGGGCTGATAGACAGCCCCACCCCCACAAGCTCCTTCTCTATCAGCCTTCTTCTTGAAGGCTCTCTGCCATAAAACTCAGCCCGTGGTCCTTTTTTCAGGGTGGGTGGGCCTCCTCCTCCCTCTTTACACCCAGGGCAGCTGTTTGATTAGGGCACCCAGAAAGGCCAAGGATGGTCTTCCGGGTAGGGGTTCCAACAGTGGGCCTTTCTGAAGTTTTCTGCTCAGAGTTGGACCCCAAACGCTTCACTGGCAAACAAGCAATTCCTAATGTAATGAGATCAAGGTAAAATAGCACCAACCTCCTGGAATGACTTGTAGAATAGAACAGAATAGAGTAGAGTAGAGTAGAGTAGAGTAGAGTAGAGTAGAGTAGAGTAGAGTAGAGTAGAATAGAATAGAATAGAATAGAATAGAATAGAATAGAATAGAATAGAATAGAATAGAATAGAATAGAATAGAATTCTTTATCGGCCAAGTGTGATTGGACACACGAGGAATTTGTCTTTGGTGCATAAGCTCTCGGTATACATAAAAAGACAAGATACACTCGTCAAGAATCATAAGGTACCACACTTAATGATAGTCATAAGATACAAATAAGCAATCAGGAAACAATATCAATATAAATCGTAAGGATACCAGCAACAAAGTTCCAGTCATACAGTCATAAGTGGGAGGAGATGGGTGATGGGAACAATGAGAAGATTAATAGTAGTGCAGAGTTAGTGAATAGTTTGACGGTGTTGAGGGAATTTTTTGTTTAGCAGAGTGATGGCGTTCGGGAAAAAACTGTCCTTGTGTCTAGTTGTTCTGGTGTGCAGTGCTCTATAGCGTCATTTTGAGGGTAGGAGTTGAAACAGTTGATGTCCAGGATGCGAGGGGTCTATAAATATTTTCCCAGCCCTCTTTTTGACTCGTGCAGTATACAAGTCCTCAATGGAAGGCAGTTGGTAGCCATTGTTTTTTCTGCAGTTCTAATGATCCTCTGAAGTCTGTGTCCGTCTTGTTGGGTTGCAGAACCAAACCGGACAGTTATGGAGGTGCAGTTATTTTATTTCATTTTATGCCTTTCTGAAATTGCTGAAAACAAAGCTCTTCCCAATGGCCTTTGAAACTTGATGTTTCAATGGTGTGTATGTATGTGTGTGTGTACCAGATTAGATAGACAGACAGACAGATAGATAGATAGATGATAGAGATAGATAGATAGATAGATAGATAGATGATAGATAGATAGATAGATAGATAGATAGATAGATAGATAGATAGATAGATAGACAGACAGACAGACAGACAGACGGAGGGAGGGAAGGAGAGAGGGAAGGATGGTCTGTATATGTATATGATGGATAGATGTGTGTATGTATTATATATAATCAAAAAAGTTGTTTTACCTTCAACCAGAGATGTTTTAATGGCTGTTATATTCCCATAAACCAGCGAGAGACTCCAGGGACTCTAGTGAGGTATAAATACAATAAATAAATAAACCAACCAACCAACCAACAAACTTGGTCTGAGAAAACCTTCGTGCAGTTGTGTTTGTCAGGACAGACTTTGCCCCTTCCTCAACAGCTGTGGCTCTGTGGTGAAACCACCCAAAAAGTGGGGAGGGGGCGTCGGGGAGGGGGAAGGAGGTTAGCTGGCCAATGGTTCTGCTGTGAGCACTTATTATATTTACATTCTTTTGCCATTCCGTTCCTACAAGTTCAGCCTCCTGCAGTACAGTGGACTCTGGATGGCTTGGATCGCAGCTCCCACAATCCCCAGCCCTGACCATGCGGGTTGGAAATGATGGGAAATGTAGTCCAACACATCTGAAGGGCCTGGGAGTACTTCACTTAGGGGTACGTGGCATAATAAATGAGTTTGCTCGGGAAATCAATGCGCTTTCCCAGAATGATCTCCAGAAAGTGACCTGGTGAGATCACAGAGTCGACAGCGGGGGCAGGGGGGAGGAGGGGGTAGCATTGGCCATCCTGCCATCCGCTGCCTCATTTTGCTGATAAGACACAAATGATTTGGCAAGGGGGTCGCAAAAACCTGGCTGAACCAACTCCGAAGGAGCTCTCTCTCTTTAACTGACGTGGCTGAGGATGATTTGATTAAAAGTATTACATTCCTTCTGTTGGCCTTCCTTCTTTGAAGCTGCCAGAATCCAGTTCTCAGTAATGGGGAAGGTCTTTGGAGCACTTTTATGTGATATCTTGGGGGCTTCCGAACCAGCCCTGGAAGTTCTCAATTCCATAACTTAGGCACCGTTGAAAAGCTGTTTTAAACTGGAGCAAAATTAGCCTTTTGCCTGAAAACTTGGACTCCATTATAGAACTTGTAGGTAATCCATTTCCTCCTCTATAGGAGGAAGATTTAATTAATCTTCCTCCTATAGAAAGTTAATCAAAGATTTAATTAATTAACTAATGAATATGCTGCCCATCTCGCTATCCAAACCTTGCCTTTCTCTGCCTCCCTGCTTTGGAGCTGTAGCTGTCCTAGCTGGTCTTCCAAGGGGAAAGGTGGCTTGATGGCTTGGCAACTTCTCCTCATCAGATCTGTTCAGATTCTTGTTTCTTACAATGACCACATGGATGCAATGCAGAGATAGGTTTCAGCAGGTTCTGACCAGTTCTGGAGAACCGGTAGCGGAAATTCTGAGTAGTTCGGAGAACCAGTAGTAAAAATTCTGACTGGCCCCACCCCCATCTATTCTCTGCCACCCAAGTCCCAGCTGATCCAGAGGAAATGGGCATTTTACAGTAACCTTCCTCTGGAGTGAGATGGGAATGGAGATTTTTTTAATATTTTTTTTTATTTAAATTTATATACCGCCCTTCTCCTGAAGGACTCAGGGAGGTGAACAGCCAAAGGTAAAAACACAAAATACAAAATTTAAAAGCAATTTAAAATAAATTAAATAATTTGGCCCAACAGTTTAAATACCCCATTAAAATTCAGATTAAAATTAAACAATTTAAAAATTAGGCCAACCCGGCTTGGTGAAATAAGAAAGTCTTTAAGGCCCGGCAAAAAGTTCGTAAGTCCGGGATCGTCCGTATCTCCGGGGACAGCTCGTTCCAGAGGGCAGGATCCTTCTCCTGGAGTGGGGTGGGAATGGAGATTTTACAGTATCCTTCCCCTGCCATGCCCACCAAGCCACGCCCACCAAGCCACACCCACAGAACCGGTAGTAAAAAAAATTTGAAACCCACCACTGATGCAATGTGCAAAATACAAGGACCAAATGAATGCAGATTTCTCTTTTTGTCTTGCCTAAAAGTAACTTTTTGTTTTGTTGATAAAACTCAAATAGTTTGGCTAGGGGTTGCAAAAATCTGTCTGAACCAACTCCAAAAGTGCTCTCTCTTTAAGCCAGTGTTGCTGAGGATGATTTAAGGATTAATTTAATTTAACAATGCTTTACTCCTGCTTGCAAATCTTCTGCCTAAAATGCTCAAAGTACATCCACCCAGCCTCAATGGGTGAATAGATTCCCAAGGCTGGAATAGTCCCATTTATTTCTGTTTTAGCAATGTCCGTCCAAAGGAGACCGAACAATGAAGCAGGCAGCGTCTTGGCAATTATGCAAAGGACACTGAGAAGATCCAGCCACTTAAGGACCTCTCATTAAAGCAAACTCTGATGATTTATGTTCTTATTTTAAGCTTCTAATCAGTTCTTCCCGACATCAGGCGTTTGTTTATTATTTTGGGTCGTTCTAATTTGTTGGGTTTCACTTTGCGTGCTGCCCAGTCACTGCTAAACAATGGCAGGCCGTATAAATCACAGGAATAAATCAAGCATTGAAATAAATTACTGCCAACTGGTGGAGGATTGCTGCGAATAGGATAGGATAGGATAGGATAGGATAGGATAGGATAGGATAGGATAGGATAGGATAGGAAAGGAAAGGAAAGGAAAGGAAAGGAAAGGAAAGGAAGGGACCTTGGAGATCCATCCTTCCTTCCTTCCTTCCTTCCTTCCTTCCTTCCTTCCTTCCTTCCTTCCTTCCTTCCTTCCTTCTTTCTTCCTTCCCTCCCTCCATCCCTCCCTCTCTTTCTCACTTCCTTCGTTCCTTCCCCACCATCCAGTCAGAGCTGAAGAAGCTTCTTGGATGAGAAGCAAAATGTCTTCAAAGAAAAAACAGAAAGTCCAGTTGCCTCTTGAAAAAAGCATCTTTGGGAGGACACCCATGACCTGGAGGACTTGAGAATCTCTATAGACACTTGAAATAAACATTTTTATCCCGCTGCCAAAGTATAACACGGGCCACCGGTTTCTTCCCGTAATATCCAGCCACAAGAAAAAAAGGGCGGAGTTCAGAGTATTGTTGTTTTCTTTTGTGATGCTGGGGAAAAACTCAACATTGTGCAGTTGTGGAAGCCGAGAATTCTTTCTCTGTCTACTCCAGGGATGTCCAATATGGCAGCTTTAAAATGTGTGGACTTCAATTCCCAGAATTCCCCAGCCAGCCATGCTGGCTGGGGAATTCTGGGAGTTGAAGTCCACAAGTCTTAAAAGTTGCCAAGGTTGGACAATCCAGCTCTCCTCCCTTGTTCCTGAGGTGTTTTCTGCTCCGCAGGTCAGACCGTCTGCCTGAGAGGCACGCAACGCCCTTGCTACAAAATTGTTTACTTTCACGAAGTCGCCCGCAGGGTTGGCTTCCAGGAAGCCCTTCAAACCTGCCGAAGTGACGGCGCAGACCTGGTCAGCATCGAATCCCAGTCCGAGCAAGTGTTGGTGGAGAAGATGATCCAGCGTTATTCGGCCTCCGATGGCGATTTCTGGATCGGCCTCCGGAGGGAAGAAGAACTCGAGAACGGCACCCAATGTCCATCTTTGTACACCTGGACCGATGGGAGTTCGTCCACCTTTCGGTAAGCCGGGATGAAGTCAGTGGTGGGTTCTAACAAGTTTTACCACCGGTTCGATCGCCGCACACGTGCTTGCTTTGCTCACACGCGTGCCAAACTTGTGCTTCGCGCAAGCGCATTGAGTAAAAAAACAGCTGAGACATGGCAATCCACTCAACCGCGCCTTACAGCTGAGCTAAAAACAAAGGAATAAAGGTAGGTATAGCATGGGGCAGGCGGGATGGCCCAGCTGACGTTCGGAGTGAACCGGTTCGCTCTCATATCAAGATTTCCGCTACCGGCTCTCCCGAACCGGGGAGAACCGGTAGCAACCATCACTGGATGAAGTTTCCCTCAAGAATTTAGCGAGGTGAGGTTCACTCTCACAATTTGCTTGTCCTTCTGACAGAAACTGGTACGCGGATGAGCCCTCCTGCGGAAGCGAGTGGTGCGTGGTGATGTATCACCAGCCGTCGGCACCTGCCGGCGACGGGGGACGTTACCTGTTCCAGTGGAACGATGACCGATGCAACATGAAAAACAACTTTATTTGTAAATATTCAGAAGGTAACCTGACGTCATTTATATTAGGGAATGCTCACAATGTTTGTTTGTTTTTTTTTTGCCTTGGTAGTCCTTGAGTTACAAGCGTCTGTTTAGTGACTGTTGGAAGTTACAACAGCACTCAGAAAAGCGATTTACGGCCATTTTTCACACTTATGACCATTACGGCATCCCCACGATCAAAAATCAAAACTCTTGGCAACTGGCTCATATTTATGATGGTCGTGGTGTCCCAGGGTCACGACCTTCCGATGAGCAAAGTTAATGGGGAAGCCGGATTCACTTAACAACGGGGTTACTACCTTACCAACTGGAGCAGCTCACTTAACAACTGAGGCAAGAAAGGTCGTAAAACGGGGGCAAAGCTCACATGACAAATGTCTCACTTAGCAACAGAAAATTTGGGCTCAATTGTGGCCATAAGTCAAGGACTACCTGTTCCAATTTTTTCTTGCTTACCCTTCACTGAAAGCATTCCATCTACTAGAGCGATCTAATACTAAGCATTCTTCTCCCAATAGTTATCAATGAGCATCTCACCATATCCTGTGAAATCAGCATTCTTCTCCTGTAGGCTTAGTTTTCCCATGTCTGGTCAATAAGCGATGCCCCAATTTAGAATGTGTAGATCAGGGGTCGGCAACTTTAAACACTCAAAGAGCCATTTGGACCCGTTTCCCACAGAAAACACCGGGAGCCACAAAACCTGGGTGGGCATGGCCAACTCGACGTCATTCATTTCCATTAGTCACATGACCCCCCCCAGCCACACCCACCCAGCTGGTCATTAGGGCATGACCCTAATGAGAACCGGTTGTTAAAAAACACCGGGAACCACAAAACCCTTTTGACATCTCTCCCTCCCTCCCACCCCTCTCTCTCTCCCCCTCTCTCTGTATCTCTCTGTCTCTGCCCAGCCACTTCTCCATCCCCCGCCATCGCCCTTACCTTCTCAGGCCAGGCAAGGAGTGACTGGGAGGGGAGGGCGAGGGGTGGGGCCAGCCAGTGGTGGGATCACCCAACAGGAAGCCACAGCAGAGGGCCCAAAGAGCCACATGCGGCTCTGGAGCCAAAGGTTGCTGACACCTGATGTAGATGGTAAGCTAAGGTATACAAATAAGAATCAGTGAAGTCATGTTTGTTTGCGTACAGAGCAGAGGTGGGTTTCAGCAGGTTCTGACCAGTTCTGGAGAACCGGTAGCGGAAATTTTGAGTAGTTCGGAGAACCGGCAAATACCACTTCTGGCTGGCTCCGCCCCCATCTGTTCTCTGCCTCCCGAATCCCAGCTGATTGGGAGGAAATGGGGATTTTACAGTATCCTTCCCCGGCACATAGAATTATGGGTGAGGGCACGCGTGCGTGCGATTCCCCCCTTCCCCGCCTCCTGGCACACAATGGCAAAAAGGTTAGCTATCACATATAGGATTTGGGGTTGGTTTTCAGCATGCGCGCTGTCTTATGATTGTTTTTCTTCCCTTTTTTTTTTTTTGCAGAAAAACCAACAGTTGTCTCTGAATTGGCTGCTTCTCAAACAGGTAACATTTGGGGGTTGAGACTTTTACTGGGAAAAACGCCAAATCTAGCACAAATTACAAACAACGCAAAAAACCAAAAAAAAGCAAAATAAATTGTTAGAGGAGTGAGAAAGACAATGAGGTATATTAGGGAGACCTAGATTTGAGTCCACATTTAAACATAGAGCCAAGGAGTCTACTGGTGACTTCAGAAGATCTCTGCATTTCAGCCAACTTTCCTCACAGGGTTGTTGTTATTGTTTATGGGAAAAGGAGGAGAGATTCATCCCCTCTCTGGAGTTTCCTCCACTCCCAAAGGAAAGACACGGTTATCTATTAAATCAGTGTTTCCCAACCTTGTCAACTTTTAAGATGTGTAGACTTCAACTCCCAGAATTCCCCCAGCCAGCTGGCTGGGGGAATTCTGGGAGTTGAAGTCCACACATCTTAAAGTTTGCAAAGTTGAGAAATGTTGTGTCAAATAATAAGTAAAGCTTGCTCTAAGCAAGCTTGACCTAAGTCTTTCCCCTTTTTAAATGGAAATTTTAAATTTGGTTTTAAATTATTGGGGTTTTAAATTTGTTCAGCCAAATTATTTAATTCGTTTTAGTCTATTTTAAATTTTGTATTTATATGTTTTATTCTATGGCTGTTCACCGCCCTGAGTCCTTCGGGAGTAGGGCGGTATACAAATTCAATAAAATAAATAAATAAATAAATAAATAAATTTTGAACCCATGACTCTCAATTACTTTTTGGAATGTTCGATGCTAATAGATCCTTTTCCAGATGGTTGGCCCCAAAATATGGACTTTTCAGCCAAATGTGTGTCTTAATCCTAGTCGTAAATCCTCTTCCATCAGTTTTAGGGCCTCCTTAATCTTGAATTATCCAAATCAACTATTTACATTATTAAGACAACATCCTTAAATCGTAACACTCGGGTTTCTTTCCTAGGGTACATAACAGGGTCTTTGCCATTCACAACCCCAGAAACCCCCATGCAAGAGGCTGTCGCGAACAAAACCCTCCAGGAAGTCAAAGGTAATAGAACACACTGCAATTTCTCGTAATTTTAACGAGGACGGAGAAAGGATAAGTTTGTTATAATTGCTGCAGAGAAAGTTGGAAGTCTTTTCTTTGTGTAGCTTTTCTCATCCATATTTCTTTCTTTTTTAAAAAATAATTTTTATTGAACAGTTTGTCTTTAAAAAACAACACAAAAAACCATCACACATATATAAAAACGAAACTTGTCAAGACATAACTTACTGAACATTACATAACATTAATGATAATTTTATAGCATTTCGTATCGACTTACGTATTTTGCTTTTGTAGTACTCTATCTATTCTATCATTTCTATTTACCACTCAATAGTAGGATAATCGCATTACTCCAACATATATATACCGGTAGTAATTTTTACTACCGGTTCTCTGAACTACTCAAAATTTCCGCTACCAGTTCTCCAGAACTGGTCAGAACCCGCTGAAACCCACCTCTGCGGTTCTGACCAGTTCTGGAGAACTGGTAGCGGAAATTTTGAGTAGTTCAGAGAACCGGTAGTAAAAATTTTGACTGGCCCCGCCCCCATCTATTCTCTGCCTCCCGAGTCCCAGTTGATCGGGAGGAAATTGGGATTTTGCAGTATCCTTGCCCTGGAGTGGGGTGGGAATGGAGATTTTATAGCATCCTTCACCAAGCCATGCCCACCAAGCTACACCCACAGAACCGGTAGTAAAAAAATTTTGAAACCCACCACTGATATATATACATTATAATATTCATTGTTCTTATCTACACATTTATATTCGTTTATATTTACATCTCTTTATTTAATCTTGTTCAGTTACTTTATAAGTTTCATCACTATTAAACATTTCTTGTTCTGTTTTCTATTTTCGAGCCAACTGTACATTTTATTCCATATTTCATAATATTCCGAATCCTCTCTGTCTTTCAACTCCATAGTCATTTTATCCATCTCTGCACATTCTAGAATTCATTCATATTTCGTAATCACGTTTCTTGATTTCTGAATTCACATGTTTCCTTTTGTTTAATCTTACTTTATATTATGTCATATTTACTGTTATGAAACCTTCTAATAAAAAAAAATACTTTAAAAATGCGGTTGCAATTTCCTTTCTCCAAAGCTGTTTTAACAATATTAAAATATTAAATGATATTTTAATAAACAATATTAAAATTTCTCCGAGAAGGAATGCCTTTGCCACACCCAAAGAGAATGAATATATACATTGTTCTTTTTGCTTTGATACCCTACAGAGAGTGTCTCCCCACAACTCATAAATAAATGGGGGTGAGTGAAAGTCACAATTCTACTGTGATAAAAATTTTGTTCTCAGTAGCACATTAAAACTCTTGGGTTTCTTTTCTCTGCAGAGCCTGCTTGGAGCCTTCTGTACATCTTAATTTCAAGCATTCCCGCTTTGCTTCTGTTGATCACCATTGCCGTTTTTATCTTTTGGGTTTACTCAAAGAGGCAAGTGGCATTATTATGCAAGCTGAGAGCAATTTTTGAGGGCATCCAGGGTGGATTGAGCAGGTTTCAAGCAAGGAAGGACAAGAAAGAGAGAGGAGAAGAAATAGAGATGATACTGTTGTCTGTGCACAGCTGAGATGTTTTCCTTGTTGGAATAGGTGTTGGCTAAGAAAAGCATCCTGTCCTGAGAGAAAAACAGATTTTTGAGATCTTTTAGGAAATAATAGGAGTCTTACAAACTAAGCATAGGGAATGCCACTCCATGGGCCAATGCATTTTGCTCAAGGAATTTTGTTCCTGTTGTGGTCCGCCAGCAGCCTGCCGAACTGGCAGCAGAGTTGGACAGTTAGGAGGCTGGGGAGGAACATGGACCAGTCCTGGAGTCTGGGCAAGGCCCGGATGAGGGCTCTGCATCAGAGGCAGAGATGGGGCCAGGGCCATCTGGGAGTTATGCGCAGACTCTGGAGTCTCCAGAGCCTCCAGAGTCGGATATCAGAGAGGCAGAGGAACAGGAGGAGCCTGTTCCTAGTGCGCACATGTGCAGAGCTGCCAGAAGGCAAGAACAATTAAAACAAAAGGGATGACTCAAGATTAAAACTTGGAGATGATTGGCCCTTCCCATAAGGCTTAAAAGACGAGCAAAGGCATGTGGGGCCTTTGCAGGAAAGCAACGTTGTTAATTCTGTTCCCAGTCGGCATCTCTGATTCTGGACTCTGTGTGGCTTTGCCAAGTAGGTCTTTGGCAGCGTGTCAAAGGAGATAAGGACTTCTCCCAAAGGACTTTTTGGAACTAATTGGGACTCAGCTGGGAATGAACGTAATTCACAGCTGTTGCAATAAAAGAACTTTTTGGGACTACTCACCTTTCCCGATCCATCCTTCGCCCCTGCCGATTTTTCCTGGTGGTCTCCCAGCCAAGTTTATTTATTTTTATTTATTTATTTATTTATAAAGAATGTATTAGGTAATTTATATAAATATAAGCATGAATTGAATACATAAAATAAATACGAATAGAGGAAACGTAAGGACAGGGATGGAAGGCACACTGGTACACCTATGCACGCCCCTTAAAGACCTCTTAGGAATGGGGGTGAGGTCAACAGTAGACAGTCTAAGGTTAAAGTTTTGGGGATTTGGGGAAGAAACTACAGAGTCAGGTAGTGCATTCCAGGCATTGACCACTTTGTTACTGAAGTCATATTTTCTGCAATCGAGTTTGGATTGGTTTACCATGAGTTTGCATCTATTGTGTGCTCGTGTATTGTTGTGGTTAAAGCTGAAGTAGTCATTGACAGGTAGGACATTGCAATAGATAATTTTGTGTACCACGCTTAGGTCAGACTGAAGGCGGTGTAGTTCTAAGTTTTCTAGGCCCAGAATTTCAAGTCTGGTGGCATAAGGTATTTTGTTGCGAGCAGAGGAGTGGAGGACTCTTCTTGTGAAATATCTCTGGACACGTTTGATTGAATAAATGTCCAATATGCAGTGCGGGTTCCAGACAGATAAGCTGCATTCGAGAATTGGTCTAGCAAATGTTTTGTATGCTCTGGTTAGTAGTGTGATAATACCGGAGAAGAAGCTACGCAAGATTAGGATTACAACTCTTAATGCCTTTTTGGCAATGTTGTTAACAGTGGGCTTTGGCACTTAGATCTCCCTAAGGTTGCCTCTTCTTTAAAAAATATTTTAATAAAAAATTATCTGTCTGAATCACCCAAGCATCCAGCAAAACCATGAAGTTCATTCATGACTAACCCAGATTAGAAAGTAGAAGAAAACTCAGTAGGAAAATCAGAAGGAAGTTAATGTATTTTCTTTCTTTCTTTCTTTCTTTCTTTCTTTCTTTCTTTCTTTCTTTCTTTCTTTCTTTCTTTCTTTCTTTCTTTTTCTTTCTTTCCCTGCCAAGGAGACGGGAGCAGAGAGAGGAGAGCACGAAGGAGAAAGACCCTTGGTCATCTACCAAAACGCAAAACAGCCCCAGTTTAGAGATCTATAATGTGATTAAAACCCAGGGAGAGGCCGATCTTGCTGGAACGAGACCACAAACCCAAAACTCCTCTTTCCGTGTCCGTCTTGGAGGAGAAGACCTCTGTGGAGACTATGACAATACGGTGGTCAACAACTCAGAGAGTGGCTTCGTGACCTTGGCAAGCACCGAAAGCGGATTTGTCACAAATGACATCTATGAACTGTGCCATGACCGAGTGGGGCAGAGCAAAGAGTCAGCTTGGGTAGAAAATGAAATTTACGGATATTAAGGAGATGGTGGTGAGCATCGGATTCAAGATGGGGAACGTTCCCATTGATACAAACTTTAGCACGCACAAAGACGTGGCTGTTGTATTGCAGAGGGGTTTCCTTTCCCTCCCTGAAAGGGGCACATGGATCTAAACAAATTGGTTGGTTGGTTGGTTGGTTGGTTGGCTGATTGGTTGGTTGATTGGTTGATTCGTTAGTTGGTTGGTTGATTGGTTAATTGGTTGGTTGGTTGGTTGATTGGTTGATTCGTTAGTTGGTTGGTTGATTGGTTAATTGGTTGGTTGGTTGGTTGATTGGTTAATTGATTGGTTGGTTGGTTGGTTAATTGATTGGTTGGTTGATTGGTTAATTGGTTGGTTGGTTGGTTGGATGTCATCAACTTGTTTTTAATTCCTAGCAACCATGTTTTCTCCATGAAGATCTATCCCTAGTTTGGTCATTCAGATCTTCCACTGGTGAACCCATCATCTCTGTCATTGAGTCCGTCGAGTTTGGTGCTGGTCATCTTCTTTTTCCATCCATCTTTAAACATGAAAGGAGAGATCTTATTGACCAGGTTGAAATGGTCTTGGGAGAACTTGATTCCCTTCCTTGTTACAACCTCCAGATCATGTAGAACCTGACAAGGTATTTTGCATTATAATAAGCACATCAACTAATCGCTGACATCCAGATGGAATTGGTGAGATATGGCTAAATATAACACAGGTTTTGTTTATTGCCACCTGGCTTTGATCAGCTGCCAAGTTTCCATCTTTACCTGTTTGGCGCTCCAAATTTTTTTCCAGAAAGGAGGGGTTTTTTTTTTCCCCCTGCTCTTCTATTCTTCCACGTGGTATATTTTTTGCAGAATGATCTGAGGACAAAGGAAAGGACATGGTCTAACTACAGTATCTTGATATAGAGATTTTTGTTTTGATTAAGAAATGGTGCAAGTGATAAGAACTCCTTTGCAGTTACGGGCAGACCAGAGATGGGTTTCAGCAGGTTCTAACCAGTTCTGGAGAACCGGTAGCGGAAATTTTGAGTAGTTCGGAGAACCGGTAGTAAACATTCTGACTGGCCCCGCCCCCATCTATTCTCTGCCTCCTGAGTCCCATCTGATCGGGAGGAAATGGGGATTTTGCAGTAACCTTCCCCTGGAGTGGTGTGGGAATGGAGATTTTATAGTATTCTTCCTCTGCCACGCCCACCATGGCATGCCCACCAAGCCACACCCACAGAACCGGTAGTAAAAAAAATTTGAATCCCACCACTGGGGCAGACCTGTTTCTTGGAAGCAGAATAGAAATGGGGTGAACTCGGTGTTAGTTTAAAAAAGAAAAAAAAAGTTGCCAAAGATTGTTTCCTTCATATATCAGATGCTTTCTGTCCCGGGTAAGATTGGCAAACTTGGGGAAACAAGTTAACATCCCTGTGGTTCTAAGCAAGATAGTTTCTAATTCTGAAATCGTGTCGAAATTTGCCTTGTTGAAAGATATCCTACTGTTCTTAGAAAAATTAAGAGCAAGTAAGCAATGTATTATTTGAGATCATACGCAAATTTTGATATCCTTATACCTGGGCTATTCAACTCAAAATATCAACTCCTTCTGTGGCTGACCCCATGGAGAAGCAGCAAGATAACACAAAGAAATATTTTCTGGTACCTTCCTTTGTTATTTGATGTGTGACAGATGAAAGAGGAGGGGGAACTTTTAAAAAAATAATTAACAAGCCGGTGTAATGTTCTGTGCATGTGTTACTCTACGACACTTCAAAAGCTTTTGATATGTGCATGTGACGTCATCTTACATCGTCATGGACCGAGAGGTTTCATTCTGGTGTTGAATGCATGAAGCCTGTGGCCACGGCAGTTGAATTGCTGTGATGCTGTAGAATGTTTGTGAGAACCTCTGAAGGACCAAAAGTCTACCTTGATTAGAACTTTCCCTTCTCAGTGGAAACAGCAAAGCTAAACTTTTGGGAGAAGGTCCCCAAAGATTGAAGAAGAGAAAACTCCCAAGAAATAACAATGGCCCGGGGAAACTCCTGATGGGACGTTGATGCCCAGTGAGATTTGGATCATTCAAGGATTACGCAATGTTGTGGGATGAAAAAGACACACCAAGGAAAAACATGGGAAAGGTGGTTTTGAAGGCACATTGTTGGACATGGTCTCCTGATACCACATAACTGGCAAATGTGTAATTGTTCCTCTTGGCTTTCTCTGCTACACATAAGCCAAGCAGTGTCCCATGTTATGACTCTCAGTCATGAGAATCGCCAAAGAATGACTACATCGGGCCAAATGAGGTGAGGCACAGCTTGTGGTTGCTTAATGCCTGGGGCATGTCGGGGTGGGATCGGAAGAGCCTTACTCATAGTCTCATGTCAGAACCATCAGACACCCGAGCATCCGTGGCTAGAAAAAGCCACTGGCATTTGCACTGTTTTCATTTCAATCCGGGTGTTTTTCCTGCATTTCGGTATGGCCTTAACTGCCATGTTTCCCTTATGCATGTCTGAATGAAATGTTGGGATCTCTCGAGCAAAAAAAATAAAATAAACGTGTTTGGTTGCAGAGCAACAACAGATTAAGATTATAGGGTTCTTTTTTTTTTTTGCACTGGGTCCTTCTCAGTGGCCTCTCTCGATCTTGCCTTTTATCTCCAGCAGAATTTATCAGCTTCCTACACCGAGGAGCATAAGTGGTAATAACTCTTAAACCTAATATTGGAGTCAGCAATGTGCATGTTAATCCTAAATTAGCCAAAAGCAAAGGTATTCAGGATTCCCGTTAGCAGTAGTTGGAGTGGCAATGAACAACAGAAGGTTAATTGTAGTAGAGAAATAGTAACTAATCGAGAGTTGCTTCTTGGCGGTTAACAATCTTCCTAGTATCTTATTACGACACATCTTTCATTCAGCAGTTGAATGCACTTCAATTCTTGGTGTTTTTTTGTAAAGCAATTCATTTACACTTCCTCAAGGGGAAATAATTTCCTTATTTGTGAAATTTGGGCTTGAAAGAATTTTCTTATATTATTCTACGAAGTTCCTTCATCAATCAGTGAGGGCTGGGCAGCTAGAGAGACTATGGAAAATCTACAATAGGGAATTGTGGCAATATACAGATTTATCATTTCATATTGGCAGGCTTCATAACCCCAGATCTTACTTTCATTTTCTGAGAAAGAGAGCTCAACGTAACAGGATTAAACTAAAAAAAATATATCCTGAGCACCCGGAAGCCAAGATGTACACCAAAATCTCTGGAAGAAAGTGAAGTATACATGGAGGGGTTTCCAAAACCGTCTTTAAATTTCAAAGCATCTGGTTCAACAATTTAATATTTGACGTTGATCGATACCGTTTGGAAGTCAGTTCAGTACAAAGGCTCAAATAAACCGTTCCTCTGTGTGGAATCTTTGCACAACCCAAGAAACAATCATGTGTTATGGGTGTGAACCGTAAAAATGCAGGCCGCTGATGATGTTGCTTTGCCAACAGAAATACTTAACCCCAGTCAGTTTTCTACCACTGATTAATGTCCCTTTACAGCTGTTGTGGTCTTTATCAACTGCCACTTTTTAAAGCATCTTTTCACATCATCAGTGACAGGTTCTCCTAGGACCATGATGGTGAACCTATATTGCATGTGCCACAGGTGGCATGCAAAGCCATATCTATGGACGTGTGAGCATTGCCCTAGTTCAGCTCCAGCGCACCAGCTGATTTTCGGGCCTTCTGGGCCCACCGGAAGTCAGGAAATGGGCCATTTCTGGCCTCTGGAGGGCCTCGGGGGGGGGGAGGCCGTTTTTGCTCTCCTCTGGTTCCTAGAAAGCTTCTGGAGCCTGGGGAGAGCGAAAAACAAGACTTCTAGTCCCATTGGAATTTGGGAAACAGGCTGTTTCTGGCCTCCGGGGGGGGGAGGCTGTTTTCGCCCTCCCCAGGCTCCAAGAAAGCCTCTGGAGCCTGGGGAGGGCAAAAAACAGGCCTACCAGGCCCACCGTGCCATCACGTGCCAAAAGCGGGGGGGAAGCACGGAGGTGTGTGTGTCACGCATGGATGTGCGGGGGCGGGGCGCATTGAATTATGGGCGTGGACATGCGTGCGCACAAACCCTCACTTTTGGCACGCGACGGCAAAAAGGCTAGCCATCACTATCCTAGGAAGTAGCTATCTTGGGAAACGTGTATTGATCTCCTAAGTGCCAGGTTTTCTGGAAAGCGGTGACAATAGGTGAGGGAGACGAGATTAGGAGATGGAGAAATGATTACGAAGGAAGCTTGGCTCTGGGTGCCAGACTGCAGTGGGATAAGCCCTAGTAGCCAGCCTGAACGATTCTCCAGTTTTCCCATCTTTATTGGCTATATTTTCTGCAAAGCTGTTGGATGAGATCCTGGTGTTGTCATGTCTGCTCGTTCTCTGTTGCTTTCCTTTCCTAGCGGGACTCCAGAATCATCTGTTGTTGATTTAGGAGAAAGAGGAAATGAGCTGCGTTTGGAAAAACGCCTGGCTCCCAACCTTTTCACATCTTATCAATCAGTTGTTACGACGGGAACACATTTTTTGATGACCACATTTTTGGATGCTGCTGGTGACGTGGTGGACCATGCAAAGATCAAGTCAGCTGTTTCATAGAGACGGGGGTTTTTTTAAGTTGCGATCCGGTGCAAGAAGTTGCAAAGCAAGTACATAAAACTGATTTTAAAAAAAAGAAAAAGAAAAAGAAAAAAGAAAGCTGAAGTGGGGTGACGGTGTCAGCCGAAGATGAAGAGGGTTTCCAAGTTTGGAACAAGACAAAAGGATGGGCGCGCACGAGCCAGGATCAGCGCATACTTGCAAATTCGGCGTTAATTTTATCCGCGGTATATATTTGGGAAGCAGCTGTGGGGGTGACACCAAAGCACTTAGTTGGTCTGGTAAAAGAAGGGGCTGGCGTTCGTTTTTTGGAGCTGGGTAGGAGTACAATTTGGGTGAAATTTCTCAGAAAATAAAAATGTACATGCCGTCTCCAAGACTTTTCCTTTGTCGAGATCTCTCTGAACTGTGGAAGAATGAAGAAGTCAAGGAGGTTAAAAATAGGACATTTTTGAGACGTTGGTGGTTGTTGTTTTTTGCAACACCCGAAAATGTCCTGGGGAAAAAAAAACATGTATCGCTAGAGGGCGCCTTTTATTTTGTCCTTAAAATAACTGCAACCTGCATTCTCTAAATAGATGGCAGACTTTCAGTTGGAAAAAAGGTTTCATTAAAACCCGATTGGAAAAGCAGCTGTGGCCTTTTATATTTGGTTTCTTTTCAAAGGTTGAAAAGATATAATGGATATAATTGGATATAATTAAAGGCTGTTTATTTGGTGGACTGCCCTGTCTCTCCAAGGATTGCAGCAAATATGGTGTTTGAGCCACTTGATGATACGTGTGACGTTTCGATCCCAGATTTTGACCAACAGTTAAAATTTAAAAAGGCATCGACTTAAATGAGATGTTTCTTTCAAAAGGTATGCGCGCATGATAGTTCCAGAAAAAAAATACTTTTAAAGTTTGAGACTTTTCAGAAGAGTTTGGTAGCATGAAAGAATAATTACAGATTATCCAATTTTGGTCACCACACTATAAAAAAGATATTGAGACTCTAGAAAAAGTGCAGAGAAGAGCAACCAGGATGATTAGAAGACTGGAGGCTAAAACATACGATGAACGGTTGCAGGAACTGGGCATGGCTAGTCTAGTGAAGAGAAGGACCAGGGGAGACAGGATAGCAATCTTCCAATATTTAAGGGGCTGCCACAAAGAGGAGCTCTGGACTGCAGCGAGTCCCTTGGACTGCAAGGTGATCCAACCGGTCAGTCCTAGAGGAGATCAACCCTGACTGCTCTTTAGAAGGCCAGATCCTGAAGAGGAAACTCAAATACTTTGGCCACCTAATGAGAAGGAAGGACTCCCTGGAGAAGAGCCTAATGCTGGGAAAGATTGAGGGCAAAAGAAAAAGGGGACGGCAGAGAACGAGGTGGCTGGATGGAGTCACTGAAGAAGTCGGTGTGAGTTTAAATGGTCTCCGGGAGATGGTAGAGGACTGGAAGGCCTGGAGGAACGTTGTCCATGGGGTCACAATGAGTTGGACACAACTTTGCAACTAACAACAATACAGAGAGGGGGGGGGTCAAGCTATTTTCCAAAGCCCCCAAAGGCCAGACAAGAAGTAATGGATGGAAACCGAACAAAGAGAGATTCAACCTAGAAATAAGGAGAAATTGTCTGACAGTGAGAAGTTGCCTTCGGAAGTTGTGGGAGCTTCATCACTGGAGACTTTCATGAAGAGATTGCACTGCCATCTGTTAGAAATGGTGTAGGGTCTGATTCGATGGGAAGGGGTTGGACTAGATGACCTATAAGGTCCCTTCCAACTCTCTTAATCTGTATCTGTACATACATTCATGCTAATTATACAGCTCAGATCAGGGCCTTGAACGAGTGAAATATTCTGGCCTTTTTTTTTCTCCCCAGCAGAAGGAATAATGAATGGGTTTATGAATAGACTGGTAGGATATCATTGTCTGTTAGAACTATTCTTAGCTGCTTCTTGGTTGTCTCCAGCATCTCTGGGGGAGAATGCTGACTAATCTTACTCTGCAGTTGCTCATTCACCGGAACTTTCTAAAATAGCTAAATCAGGAAAGGCAATAAAACAACCGGTAAGCATAAGGGAATAAGTCATCATTGACAGAAATGCAAACTGTGGGTGCAGCAGGATCCAAAACTTTTTGATTTCCATTGCAACGTGGGAAACCTGGACATGGGAACCAGGTATAAAAATTAGTAAAGGGAAGGTCGGAAGTGAGCTCTTCTGCTTTTGTTCCACAGTAGGTACAAGTTGGCCTCGACTTACGACCCCAATTCAGTCCCAAATTTCTGTTGTTGAGTGAGACATTTGAGTTTTGTCCCATTTTACGTCCTTTTTAGGTGAAGGTTTCGAGATGAAAAGTCCCAGAGTGATGGGATTAAGAAGGACAGGGCATGACCTTTTAGATCAGGACGTAATAGGATTAACCCACCACCATTTAGACACAATCCCCTTCATTGCACAATCCCCGGAACAGTTCAAATTTCAAAGTCACAGAAAACTATAAAGATCCATCCACACCTTCAACCATTTGGTCAGCTGTCCCAGAACCGCATGCTGTTGGTTCTGTTCATTGTTAAACCTTCTTTCCAATCAGCCTCCATGTTGTTTCCAGCGTCTTTTTCCCAGCTTGGAACTGAACCAGGTGGATTTTCCTTCCAACAGCATGGACCACACCTCTGTTCTTGTGCCTGGAGACAAGCAGCTAATCGGATCTTCGAAAGAGCCAGAGCTTCTGGCAAAGAGGATGGGAATAACACTCAAGCTGTAAGGAAGATTATGTTGAACTTGCACGTTGCAGATGAGTTTGCAAAAGCTTCTAAATTAGAGGTGTCTTAACCCTGGCAACTTTTAAGACCTGTGGACTTCAACTCCCAAAATTCCCCAGCCAGCTATGAATTCAGGGAGTTGAAGTCCACAAGTCCTAAAACTTGCCAAAGTTGGACATCCTAGCTCAGGGGTCAGCAACCTGCGGCTCTGGAGCCGCATGTGGCTCTTTCACCCTCTGCTGCGGCTCCGTCACTCAAAATATGCGCCACAACCGCCAATGTGCGACACCCGCCGGCACGCGATTTATTGAGCTTTTCAACCTCCGATAGGCCAACTGTGGATAAACCCAATAAAAGAAAAGTTTCAGGAGAAAATAGAATGTTTAATTCAACTACATATGCTAGTTTTGTGGCCACTCAAGAAATAGTCAAGCATGGAAATTATTTTGTGGCTCCCGGAGTTTTCTTTTCTGTGGGAAACGGGTCCAAATGGCTTTGAGTGTTTAAGGTTGCAGACCCCTGTCCTAGCTCTAAGCACTCAGCTTCATGATGGTTTTGGAAACCCACTCTAAAAATCCTAGGAATCTCACCATCCCAGAATTGACTCTTCAGAGAAAATGAATGAGTAACACAGAAATGATGGGGTGAAGCTTCTTCCATTCGAAAATCCAGTATAAATGTCACTGCCTGTCCCACCCCCAGACTAAATTATCTCTTTTAAGATACATGCAAGGCAAAAACAGCTGTTGCCAAGAATTGATTTGGCTTCCTGTCAGATTTAATTATAGAAAACTTAAGCATGGCATGAAAGAATACAAGAAAATGACCCGGTGGGGTGGGGGAGAGGGGAAGAGGTCAACAGCTGGATCACAAAGATGTAAATATCTTAATATTTTAGAATTGTCCAGCTTATAAATATCGGTTGAATTAAGCTAAAACAATTGATTTTGCAGATGAATCAGGGAAGTGGCTAGCATATGAATTACGAAAATGACCCTGAAGTTACAAAAGGGAGATATTGTATTAACGACAACCTTCTTTTGGGATTCAGGGATGGTTGAATAGTTGGAAAAAAGTCATGGGATTTTGTTTTTGTATATGATAATGGGAACAAGACGGTTATCCGCACAAAAATAGAAAGATTTGGCGCTCCCTGCTATGGAGATATCTCCTGTATGGAGATATTTATATTTGTATTCATTTTTAATCTTCCTTTTAAATTTTTTAAAATAAAAACCGTATTTAAAAACAGAATTGTTCAGTTCAGAAGTGCAGTAAGTGCTTCACCCTTATTAAAATGTTGAACCCAAGGCAATACTTAGGTCGCGACTGGACATAAGCAGTGTCCCGTATGTAACTATGGAGCCCAATCAGAGGTGAAATGCTCCTGATTCGGACCGGATCGCCTGATCCGGTAACGATGGCGGCGGATGGTTCGGAGAACCGGTAGCAAAAATCCCTGCCTCCCCCCACATCCAGCTGAGCCGCGCAATCATCAGAGGCTTTTTAAATTATTTTTAAAAGCATTTTTTCTACTTCTTCGGCCGAAAAAATGCTTTTAAAAGTTAAAAAAAAAAAAGCCTCTGATGATCGCGCGGCTCAGCTGGGATTGTCAGAGGCCTTTAAAAGCATTTTAAAGCTGAAGACGTTGTAGAAAAAATGCTTTTAAAAGTAAAAAAAAAAAAGTTGGCCACACCCACCCAGTCACATTACCCCCACCACCAAGCCTCGCCCAGAGAACTGGTAGTAACAAATTTTAGATTTCACCACTGAGCCCAATCTATGCTTAATGTGTCTCTCCCATTCTGTTGGGATTTTACTTTGCTTAAACGGAAGAATCCCCAGCTAATCTTTAGTTACAAGCCAAGTCCCAAGTCACCAACTGCCTTCGCGTTACTATATAATTGGGAAGAGTTTTGCAATCACCCGAGTGAGAGTCGCCGAGGCTGAAAGCCCTTTAATTGTTTTTGTGAATTATAGGATCGCGCGGAAGATCAAAAAAGAACAGCGGCACCTCAGAGACAGGCTTGCTTCGTTAGGCAACCATTCCCTTTGGCCAATGTCTGCTTCTCTCCCATTAAATCAAGACAGGATGGATGGAGGGGCACATAAGTTATGTGCTATGATGTAAAACTAGGATGCCTTCGTTTGGAAATCTGTATTGTCTGTAAATAAACACGCCGAAGAATTGATGCTGTCGAATTGTGGTGTTGGAGAAGACTTCAAAGTCCCTTGGAGTGGTGAAATCCAGATTTTTTTTACTACTGGTTCTGTAGGTGTGGCTTGGTGGGCATAGCATATTGCAAAATCTCCATTCCCGTCCCACTCCTGGGGCTAGCCAGAGGTGGTATTTGCCGGTTCTCCAAACTGCTCAAAATTTCCGCTACCGGTTCTCCGAACTGCTCAAAATTTCCGCTACCAATTCTCCAAACTGCTCAAAATTTCCGCTACCGGTTCGCCAGAACCTGCTGAATTTCACCCCTGGCTGGACTAGAAGACCTCCAAGGCCCCTTCCACTTCTATTCCATTCTATTCTCTCTATTCTGTTATTTCTATTATTTCTATTCGAAATGAAGCTGAAGCTCAGATACTTTGGCCACCAGATGAGAAGAGAGGATTCCTTGGAGAAGATACTGATGTTGGGAAAGATGGAAAGCCAAAGAATGGGGCTCCAGAGGATGAGATGGTTGGATAGTGTCATCAACGCAATGAACGTGAAATTGGGAAAATTCTGGAAGTCAGGGGGGCTAATGGGCTATGGTCCACAGGGTTGGAAAGTTCGGGCACAATTTAGCAATTCAGCAACCATAACTAAACCACTGTAATCCTTTTCCTGAACTTCACAACTCGGTCACATCCTAAAATTACACACTACAAATAGTAATTTGCAATGCCATTGAAGTTACATAGTTGCATCTATGCAAGATGCAAATTCAATTTATTCTATCCCAAAGCGTCTTTTCTTTGAAGATGCTTCTTAGATGAGAAACGAAATGTTTTCAAAGGAAAACCAGAACGTCCAGTTGCCTCTTGAAAAAGTCGGGCGAGAACAATCAACCAATGGAACAGAAGTTGCCAACGGAAGTTGTGGGAGCTTCATCACTGGGAGCTTTCAAGAAGAGACTGGACTGCCATTTGTGTTCTGTCCCAGCTCCGGATTCCCAAGGATTGTGACACACACCAATGGTCCTTATCAAAGTTATAACATACCAAGAATAAACAAAGTCCGGCAAAGGTTGGCAACCAGCCCAGAAAACAAGATACAATAAGACATTCACTCTCCAAAATGCTCTGTAATAATTACACGTTGTTTCCAGCAAGAAATTACTAACTGCGTGCGACTTAAATAGGCTAAGGGAGTGGCCAATTATCCTCAAACCTTACTCTCAAGGAGACCTCCTCCTCCTGAGTAGCCACTCCTGCCTTTTGGAAGCCCTGCGTGCTCAAGCAATGAGGAGAGGCTCCTCCACTTCGCTCTCTCCACTTGAAGGAGCCTCTGGAGGTTCTGAAGGCTCAGGCTGAGTCTCTGCCTCTGGCACCACATTCTCTTCAGCCTCCTCGCTGTCCGACACGAGCGCCGGCTGTGCAGGCTGCTGGCACGACCCCACACCAACCTCGTCGTCGTTGGGATCAGCCACGATCTGCGCAGGCTGCTGGCGGGCCACAACACTTTGTCAGAAATGGTGTAGGGCAGTGATGGCTAACTTTTTCTAGACCGAGTGCCCAAAACATGCGCCCAAACCCCCAAAATCCAATGCGTACACACCCCCGCGCATGTGCCCCACCCCTGCGACCAGCTGGCTGGTGGGAGGTGTGTGCGAATGCGCAGCAGAGCTGAACTGGGATGATGGCTCTAGTGTCATCAGAGAGGTCACTGTGTGCCATCTCTGGCACGCTTGCCATAGGCTCATCATCACGGCTGTAGAGTTCTCTTGCTTCGGTGGGGGTTGGACTAGATGACCTACAAGGTCCCTTCCAACTCTGTGGTTCTGTTATTCAGTTGCCTCTTGCAAAAGCACCTTTGGATGACTGAGAATCTCTATCTTCATCCATTCATTCGAATGTCTTTAGCAAGGTGGCTTCGCAGATGCACCTTGAAAACATTTCCACGTGGAGATAAAGCAGGCAGGTCAATTCCTAATTTCAAGACTTATGCGTGATCTTTCCTTTGCTTGCATTTAAGTTCATATTGACAGGCTCTTTAGATCCCAAGAGATCCAAAGGTTGTATTCCTGCAGGAGGATGACTCTAGAAAGAGTGCAGGGAAGAGCAACAAATGTGATTAGGCGACTGGAGGCTAAAACATAAGATGAATGTTGCAGGAACTGGGCATGTCTAGTCTAGTGAAGAGAAGGACCAGGGGAGACATGAGTCTTCCAATATTTGAGGGGCTGCCACAGAGAGGAGGGGGACAATCTATTTTCCAAAGCACCCAAAGGCCAGACAAGGAACAATGGATGGAAACTGAGCAAGGAGAGATTCAACCTAGAAATAAGGAGGAACTTTCTGACAGTGAGAACAGTCAGCTGATGGAACAGAAGTTGCTTTCGGAAGTTGTGGGAGCTTCATCACTGGAGGCTTTCAAGAAGCGACTGGACTGCCATCGGTCAGAAATGGGGTAGGGTCTACTGCTTGGGCGGGGGGTTGGACTAGATGACCTACAAGGTCCCTCCCAACTCCGTTATTCTGTTATTATTCTGTTATTCAGAAATTGTGTGAGCTTCATCGCTGGAGGGTTTCAAGAAGAGACCGGACTGCCATCTGTCAGAAATGGGGTAGGGTCTCCCGCTTGAGCGAAGGGTTAGACTAGATGACCTCCGAGGTCCCTTCCAACTCTGTTAATCTGTATCTAAAGCTCAGACCCAAAGCTACTCAATCTGGAATTAAAACTGACACATTACAGGGAGTCCATCATTCGGACCAGAATTTAAACGAAATTATTAAACCAATCATTAATTAAAACAAACGGTTGCGAAGTCAAGGACTCCCTGTAATGCCAATCCAATTAGCAGATCTTGCAGTGTGAATGTCTGATTTTTGGGGGGGGGCAGATTTGGGAGAGGGGGGTTGCCATCCTATGTGGTCTTAGCCCAGCCCCTTGCTTTTGATTCAAACCCATCCTAGTTTAAAACAAATCCTGGTTTGCGACAGGGCTGTGGAGTCGGGAGATAAGTGTTCCGACTCCAACTCCTCAGTTTTTTTGTACTTCCGACTCCGACTCCGACTACAGGTACCCAAAATTTCCTCCGACTCCGACTCCTCGACTCCGGCTCCACAGCACTATCAGGGCTATGGAGTCGGGAGATAAGTGTTCTGACTCCGACTCCTCAGTTTTTTGTACTTCCGACTCCGACTCCGACTCCAGGTACCCAAAATTTCCTCCGACTCCGACTCCTCGACTCCGGCTCCACAGCACTGTCAGGGCTATGGAGTCGGGAGATAAGTGTTCCGACTCCGACTCCTCAGTTTTTTGTACTTCCGACTCCGACTCCGACTCCAGGTACCCAAAACTTCCTCCGACTCCGACTCCTCGACTCCGACTCCACAGCACTGGTTTGAGACCAAACCAACATCATCAGCTTCTTTCTCTCTCCCGGGCTCGGATCGCTAGAGCGGGTCGCACGAGCCGAACGACCCGCTCTAGTGATCCAAGCCCGGGAGAGAGAAAGATCTGAGCCCGGTGGGGTGGGGGGGGGAGAGGGAAAGAAGCTTACCCGCGCACGTGGGAACGCGCGTCCAGAGGATGCGTGTCGTCGACCCAAACCAAACGGAAAAGAGGGGGCAGCTCAAGAAGGGAGAGAAAGCTTTCTCAGACGACCCCCTACCCAGGTCGGGACTGTGGGAGGGGAGAAAAGAGAGAAAGAAAAAAAGAAAGGAAAAAAAAAAGGGAAAGCGCTTCCCCTCACGACCCGAGCCCCGCGCGAAGGGCTGCCTCACGCGGGGCATGATGGGTAATCTCTCTCCCGCTGAGGTGTTGTGCTTTTTTTTTTTTTTTTTTGGCGGGAGCGGCCCCGCCCCCTCGAGCCGAGCGTCCGGATTGGCGGCGCGCGGCGGTTGCCGGGGCGACGCGCTCCGCCCGTGGTGACGCGCGAGGGGCGGGGCGTCCGAAAGAGAGAGGAGAGGGAAGGAGGGTGAGGGAGCGCGCGTGCGCGTCCCCGCGTCCTCCGGCTCCCTCAGCGGCTCTCCGTCCTTGGCGGCGACGGCGGCGGTGGCGGCGGCGGGTGAGGCGCTGGAGCCGACCCGGGCAGCATGGTGATGGCCGAGCCCCGGCGGCTTCCTCCGGCCGCCGCCGCTCTGCTCCTACAACCCCCGCCGCCGCCGCCGCCGTCGTCGTCGTCGTCGCCGCCTCAGCCTCAACCGCCCCGAGGCTCTTCGGTGCCGGTGCGCGTCGGCTTCTACGAGATCGAGGGCACGCTGGGCAAGGGCAACTTCGCCGTGGTCAAGCTGGGCCGGCACCGCATCACGCGCAGCGAGGTGAGAGAGCGGGAAGGTCGTGGGAACGGGGGGGGGTTGCCGGAGACACGTGTCTGTGGGGGGGGGAGGAGCGGGAGGGGGGCGTCCCCCCCCGGAAAGGGGCAGAAGAACGTGAGAATCTGGGACTTAGGGGGCGGTGGGGGGGGCTTCCCTCTGCGCAGGGGGGCTGAGGGGGGGGAGACCCTGCGCTTCAATCTGCCTCCTGCCCCACATTTGGGACCCTAAATTGAGGGAGGGGGTTGGGGGGGGAAGCAGGGATTAAGAGGATCCCCATGGCCCTAAATTGGGGGAACCTGGGGGGGAAGCAGGGAATTAGTAAGGGGATCCCCATGGCTTTGGTGGGGGGGGTCTCTTGCTCTTCAGTATCCCCCCCCACCCTGCCCCACATTTGGGACCCTAAATTGGGGCTGGGGGAAAAGCAGGGATTAAGTAAGGGGATCCCCATGGCTTTCGGGGGGAGGCTTTTGCTCTTCAGTATGTTCCCCCCCCCCCGACTCTGCCCCACATTTGGGACCCTAAATTGGGAGAGGGGGCTTGGGGGGAAAGCAGGGATTAAGTAAGGGGATCCCCATAGCCCTAAATTGGGGGAAGCTGGTGGGGAGGGAAGCAGGGAATCAGTAAGGGAATCCCTATGGCTTTGGTGGGGGGGGGGCTCTTGCTCTTCAGTATGTTCCCCCCCCCCGACTCTGCCCCACATTTGGGACCCCAAATGGGGGGGGGACTGGGGGGAAACAGGGATTAAGTAAGGGGATCCCCATGGCTTTGGGTGGGGGAGCTCTTGCTCTTCAGTATGCCCCCCAGGACTCTGCCCCACATTTGGGAGCCTAAATTTGGGGAGTGGGAGGAAGCACGGTTTAAGTAAGGAGATCCCCATGGCTTTGGGACAGGGGGCGGAATCTTGTTCTTCAACCCCCAGACCCTCCCCACCGTTTGGGATCTGAAGTTGGGGGAAGCAGGGATTCAGTCAGGGGAATTCTGTTCTTCAGTATCCCCCCCCACCCTG
Organism: Pantherophis guttatus; assembly: GCF_059756535.1. Lineage (NCBI taxonomy): Eukaryota > Metazoa > Chordata > Lepidosauria > Squamata > Colubridae > Pantherophis > Pantherophis guttatus. The sequence continues at coordinate 30,214,915 of NC_142071.1, forward strand.
CCCCACATTTGGGACCCTAAATTGGGGCTGGGGGGTAAGCAGGGATTAAGTAAGGGGATCCCCATGGCTTTGGGGGGGGCTATTGCTCTTCAGTATGCCCCCCCATCCTGCCCCGCATTTGGGACCCTAAATTGGGGGGTGGGAGGAAGCATGGAATTAGTAAGGGGATCCCCATGGCTTTGCTGGGGGGGCTCTTGCTCTTCAATATGCCTCCCCCAAACCCTCCCCACCGTTTGGGACCCTAAATTGGGGGGTGGGTGGAAGCACGGTTTAAGTAAGGGGATCCCCATGGCTTTAGGGGGGAATCCTGCTCTTCAATATGCCTCCCCCAGACCCTCCCCACCGTTTGGGCTCTGAAATTGGGGGTAGCAGAGATTCAGTCAGGGGATCCCCCTTGGCTTGGGGGAGATCCTGCTCTTCAATTTGCCTCCCCCAGACCCTGCCCCACATTTGGGACCCTAAATTGGGGTGGGGGAGTAGGGAGTCAGGCAGGGCACGCCCACGGCTTTTTTGGGGGGGGTGCCCCCTCGCCTGCAATGCTGTGACACACACACAGACCCCTCCAAGTTGGGACTGCAGTGATGCTGCAGACAGACTGGCTCTGCTGCCCACCTGGCCCTGGGCATGGGGTTGCAGGTGGAAGGGCAGAGAGACACCCCCCCCGGAATGTGTGTGTGTGTGTGTGGAGGGGGTGTCTCAGGGTCAGGGTGCGAGAGAAAACAGTAAGGGGGGCGTCTGTGGGGATTCTCCGTCATCCAGGTTGTCCCGAAGGTCAAAAGCCAAGGAAATCCAGTTGCCTTTTTTTGGGGGGGTGGGGAAGCAGCTTTGGGACAGCCAGGGGGTGCAGACTCTGAAAGGGGGACCCCCCCATGCAGATTGCTTAGTGCAGAGGTGCCCCCCAACCAAAGGTGTGTGGAGCTCTGCTGGCTTTGGAAGAAGACTTCTGAGTCTCCTCGGGCTCGTGAACGCTGCTTCAGATCTTTTCAGAGATCTCTGTGGATCCAATGATAAGATTATCCGGGGAAGATTCCTCTCCTGGGCAGTAGATTCAAAGGCATCCATCCCAAGGTAGACGGGAGAGAGGATGAGTGGCTTTTCTACCTAGCACTCTTTCCTAGGTACGCGGAGCCCTATCACAACTCTTAAGTAGACCTGAGAAACTTTATTCTTTTTCTTTCTTTCTTTCTTGTTTATGTTTTATTGTAATTTCTTGGCTGGGTTGTTGTGAGCCACCCGGGATTTTTGAGAATCGGGGAGCGTACATGTTTTATGTATCAGTCAACCAGATGTTCCGACCGAATTTGGTGTTTTTAATCCACCTTTCGATTCTTTTCCAAGGATCTGAGATCGGCAAATGTCTTAAGGGTGTTAAAAGAATATAAGCTCATCCAAATTGCCTTTTGCAATTGATCGATGGAGATTCTGTCAATGTCGAAGGTATTCAAGGGTTGGTCCGGTTGTTTTGGGATGGCAGCCAAGGCACCTGTCACTATCGGTACTGCCTTTGCTTTCTTACTATTGCTACTGCTACGGCTTTAAAAATGGTTGTTTGTGGCTTTTCGATGCTTGGTGATGTGAAACCGGGAATGACATTTGAATCTGTGGGTGCTGCGCTTGTAAGGAGCTTTTTTTTTTTTTTTTGCAATGGTGGTAGCCTCTGTGTTTTTTTCTTAAAAGGTAAATAATAAATAGAATAGAATTCTTTATTGGCCAAGTGTGATTGGGCACACAAGGAATTTGTCTTTGGTGTATATGCTCTCAGTGTACATAAGGAGAATAAAATGCATTCATCAAGAATAAAAAGATACAACACTTAGTGATAGTCAAGGTTACTTATAAGCTATCAAATCGTACTAGGAAACAAATAAAAAAAATATAAATTGAAAGATACAAACAACATGGTTATAGTCATAAGTGGGAAGAGATAGATACTAGTAAGGAAGAGAAGAATAATAGTTATACATGATTAAATACAGGATTCTACTACCATTCCTGATCCTGAGAAATTGGAGTAGCTACTCCAAGGAAAAACATGAAAGACTATCAAAGATCATGTGAGGAGCACCTCGATAAGTGGCTCCTTTGGAAAAGACTACCTCAAGAGAGGGTGGTTTTTCTCAAGTCGGAGAGCCCATGTCCTCTTCCCCCCCCCACCACCAAATAATGAGAATGCTCCCACAGGGCATAGATGAGAGGGAACAGTACTGTCTCATGGCAGCTGAATATATTTCTGAGACTTTGTGCACGGAACATGACCAAAAGGAAAGTCTTCAGGAAGACATCCTGCAAAGATCAAAGGGCCTCCTGCTTGCTTGATTTCTGGATGATCTTCGCCTCTCTCTCTCTGAGGTGCTGTATTCAGGAAAAAAACTCCTTAGGCTTGGAAATAGCTTCCTGTCAATGTGTAGATGTACCATCCAGGGATGATTTCTAGTGAAACTTGCTATGCCAAACCCTTCTGAAGTAGAGTACTAAATCTAGGAAATGAGTCTTATCAGAAGAAAAATTGTACCGTGTTTCCCCAAAAATAAGACCCTGTCTTATATTTTTTTGAACCCTAAAATAAGCTGTTGGCCTTATTGCCATGCGCTCAAAAGCCCGATTGGGCTTATTATCGGGGGATATCTTATTTTGGGGGAAACATGGTAGAAGACTGACAATCTAAATCAAGGATCGGCAACCTTAAACACTCAAAAGAGCCATTTGGACTCATTTCCCACAGAAAAGAAAACACCGGGAGCCACAAAACCCTTTTGACATCTAAAATGAAGATAAAACTGCATATATCATTTTTTTTAACCTTTATACTATGTATAGAAAAAAACTATAGTGTGTTGCATTTATGAAATAAATGAACTGCTACAGAGAAAACAAATTTTTATTTCTGCATGCAACAAAAACATTTTGAACTCCGGAAAAAAAAAAAGATGGGCCAAGAAGCTCAATAAATCACGTACCGGCGGGTGTCGCACATTGACGGTTGTGACGCATATTTTGAGCACCAGGGAGCCACAGCAGAGGGATGAAAGAGCCACATGCGGCTCCAGAGCCGCAGGTTGCAGACCCCTGACCTAAACCGTCCTCCCATGGAAGATCAAGAGATATTGAGAAGCCTCAAAAGGAGCTGATCCAGGATGTCCTTCAAAAGATGATCCATTGAAGCTGCTTTCTGAAATCCAAAGCGTTTCCTCCAAAAAGGACAGAAGTAAGGAACCTTGGGGGGGAATCAGAAATCTTGAGGGGGGTGGGTGTTTTAGAACCAACTGCCAAAAAGACAGAGGAAGGAACAACCAGAGTGCAACAATTGTGAGAATGAAGTCATGGGTTAGATGGAGAGAGGCATCTTGAAGACGAGTGGATGTTTTTGGAAAGGGAGTTCCTTCGCTAGAAGCAACGGTGATCTTGAGATGAACCTGCTTGAAGGAAAACGTGACTTAGCAGAAGCAGCCTCAGGTAGAACAGTGAGGAATTATTTCCTTGTTCTTCGAAGGGATTTGGAATTAGGAATAAAGGGGTGGGGATTTGTGATTCATTTTGGAGAAGAAATGAAAGAAATCCCTTGGAAAAATGATATCACTTTGGAGGGGGGGGGATGGTAGAAAAATGTTGTGACTTTCCAAGGATTCAATCAGAATATATCTGGAAGGGACCTTGGAGGTCTTCTAGTCCAACCTCCTTCTCAAGCAGGAGACCCTACACAATTTGAGACAAGTGGCCATGCAACAATCTCTTCTTAAAAACCTCCAGTGATGAAGCACCCACAACTTCTGAAGGCAACTTCTCTTCCACTGGTTCATTGTCCTCACTGTTGGGAAGTTTCCCCTTAATTCCAGGTTGCGTCTCTCTCTCTCGGTTAGTTTCCATCCATCGTTTCTTCTCTTGCCTTCCGGCGCTTTGAAAAATAATAAGTGGATAAATAAATCTCATAGCAAACATAATTTGAAAATCAATCTCGATCTACGAAAGAGGACGTGACCCTTTTTTAACAACTACTTGAGCTTCGGGGGTACGAGCAGATAAACCACGGCGAAGCCAGTTTTTCACTGCTAATCAGGACCATGGTCCGTTTTCCCGGCAGTTTCTGGTTTGTGCCGACTCTTAGACAGCACAAATTCCACCTTTTGACTGCTAGGCATTTGTCCTTCCAGCATTTTCTTTCCTCCCGGTAGCTGAGACTACAATGAGATGCATAATTCTCTCTCTCTCTCTCTCTCTCTCTCTCTCTCTCTCTCTCTCTCTCTCTCTCCCTCCCTCCCTCCCTCCCTCCCTCTCTTTCTCTCTCTTGCCATCCTAGCATCAAAAAAAAAAAAGAGAACAGCCAGTCCAGGCCTGTCCTAATCTTGCACCCCGTCCATCTTTCTTTAGCTAGTAACGCTGTTTGCTTGTTTTCTTTGCCCGTTTCCAAAGTGCAAAAGCCGGTTGGCAGCTTTCAACAAACTTTCCATTTCTCTTGTGCTTCGCCGGAAAAATTCTCTGGAGGCCTGGCCCCGGGGCCTATGCTGGAGGCACATATTCGAAGTGTGACTGTTGTACACAGCATGGATGCGTTGTCTCAGCCAGCCCCTTAACTGCTTGGACAAGCGTGGCAACAGCTGTGGAAGCAGCTTTGTGGTTCCGCTTGTTAACTATCATTTAAAAAAAATAAAATAAAAAAATATCACACCTTGATCATGTTAATGGTGTGGTTTCCCGCAGAACTCAAACCCTTTTCTCCCAAATCTGGCATCGGTAGTATAAGTTAGTTTTCTCCTGCTTTAAGGACGCCGTTTTGGAAAGGCAAACAATGGTTTATTAAGTTCAGTGTGACGGTTTTTTGCGGGGTGGCATACAGAGGACGTGTGCAATTATGCAGGGAGTCCTCAACTTACAATACATCGTTTAGTGACCGTTCAAAGTTACGGTGCTGGAAAAAAGGGGACTTACGACCATTGTTCACACTTAACAACCGTTACAACAACCCCCATGGTCATGTGATCAAATTTTGTGCACTTGGCAATTGATTCGTATTTATGTCGGTATCCTGGGGGCATGTGATTCCCTTTTGTGACCGTCTGACATGCAAGGGGGGGGGTTTAGCCAGATTCACGTAACAACCGGGTTACTGACTTAACTGCTGCAACGATTGACTTAACAACTGTGGCAAGAAAGATGGGGCAAAGCTCACTTAACAAACGTCTCACTTAGCAACGTACATTTCAGGCTCAGTTGTCGTAAGTCGAGGGCTACCTGTAATTTGCTGGATAAATAGGTGTCGGTGTTAAACCTTGAACAATTAAAGCATTTCACCCCTATTTTTCTTCTCCGTTATTCCTATTCCTATTCTCCAGCCACTTATACCATAGGAAATAACGAATATGTCAATGTATAGAAAATATATAGTTAATAGAGGTCTTAATAAATACACTGTAATTAAAAAACAGGGGACAAGAAGAAACTGGAATAATATAAAGCGAAAAGGGGGAAAATGTAAATACTAGAAGATCATCACGAAATAGCTGTTAAGAGAGTATATATATAAATGTTGTATGTCTTGTAATGTCATTTTATGTTATAATAATAATAAAAAGAAAGAACAATGAAAGCAGTCGTATTAAATTGAGACATCCAGTGGGGTTTTTAAAAGTTCTTGGTAGAGACCAATTCATGCCTCCTATGTTTGTTTGTTTGTTTGTTTGTTTGTTTAAATTTCTATACCGCCCTTCTCCAAATAGGACTCAGGGTGGTGCACAGCCTAAGTAAAAACAAAGCATACAAAATTTAAAAAACAGTATTAAAATAATTAGATATTCTGGCCGTAAATTAAAACAACCCAATTTAAAACCAATTTAAAATTTAGCTCAAGCCAGCGTGAACAAACAAAGATTGAATAGGTTTCTGGTCAATTTGTTGAAAGTGATGGTATAGAGGTTTAATAAATAATTGCCTTGAAAAAATCTTGATAGTGTCACTACATTCACGAGAACTCTGTAGATACCTTTTCTCCATTCATTCAGAAAACCACGTCAAGAAAGCAGATCCGCACTGAGTTGGATCTGGCTTTGGAAGAGAGATCCAAAAAGAACAGTCCTCTGGCATTTACACGCAGTTTAATCGGGGCTGATCTTTCCTTTTAGGAGCACTGGCATTTAAATAGCAATTTGTGGCCGCTGTGCCTTTAGCCAAGGCATAAAGGCTAATGAATAAATTGGTTTACAGCCTGTTGCTCCATTGCAAGTCCCTAAAGCTGAATCCATCAGAGCTGAATATTTTGGAAGAGAAGACGGGGCAGAGAAAGTTTTCCCACTGGTCCTGTAGTCATAAGGAGAGGCCGTGCTGATTTACGCCCTGCCCGTCACTGTGTTCCTTCTAGGGCCATTGGTTCTTTAGACAGAAGGGATTCATAAATAGGGATTTAGTTCTTTATTTTGCTTCCTGTTCGAATGCTTCGTTTCAAATGTTGAATTTCCCCCTCGGGTAGAAGTTGAGCATTAAATCGCACCACACTTTTAATTGCTCTGCCCGGAACGGTGATTGCGTGTCTTCAAAGCTATGCGCTGCCTCATTTAGCATCGCCTTATATACAAGAAGGACGTTGCTATGTCATCTTAAATATTAGTCTGGGGGTGAGGGTTTACAGAAAGGAATTTTCATAAATGTTCTGGCCCACACTTAAGCTTGTGCAGTCAAGAAACGACATTCGGAAGTTTCGGCTTTTGGGGTTTGGAATGCTGCTTGACCTTAACTCTAGTTGGGTTTAAAAATCCAGTTTTAATACTGAAGAGAGGACCAAGAGCCCCTCGTTTCAATCCTGAGCTACAAATATTCTCCTTTATTAATACAGATTTTCCCGCTGGTGGTCCCATCAAGTCAATGTGGCCCAGGGTGCCACAGGCCTTTGACCAGATGCCAACGGTGCAGTTAATTTGTGTTGTTTTGTTACAAAACCTAAAAACAATTTCCTTATAGACTAAAATCTGACACTCTCAAAGCTCATCTTCTGAATAGGCATCGACAGGAAAGAATCTGTTTTTATTTGCTGCATATAATTACGTGCAAAACTCCTTAGAGCAGAGGTCTTCAAATTTGGCAGCTTTAAGACTTGTGGACTTCAACTCCCAGAATTCTCCAGCCAGCTATTCTGGGAGTTGAAGTCCACAAAGCTGCCAAGTTTGAAGACCTCTACCTTAGAGGATAGTCTGTTGCGGAAGACCCAGTGACCAAGTTTCTGGCCAGCCATAAAAATACATACGTAGTTTTGGTTTAGCACAATGTGTGACCCTCAGCCATGGTTACTGAACCATGATTTATGGCTTAGCACGATGTGTGTGAAGCCCTTCTGGCATATTCTGTCAGGCAGCCAGGGCTTAATCCGAATCAGTGAATCAATTCCAGATCAGTTTAGATTTGATCTACTGAAATCAATGGCCAACTGCCATGAAAATCCATTGAAATGGGTTTTTAATGATGTTTACCTCGAATCGGGTGAAATCCAGCAGGTTCTGGAGAACCGGTAGCGGAAATTTTGTGTAGTTCAGAGAACGGGCAAATATCACCTCTCGCTAGCCCCAGAATGGGGTGGGAATGGGGATTTTGCAGTATCCTTCCCCTGGAGTGGAGTGGGAATGGAGATTTTGCAATATCCTTCCCCTGGAGTGGGGTGGGAATGGAGATTTTGCAATATCCTTCCCCTGGAGTGGGGTGGGGATGGAGATTTTGCAGTATCCTTCCCCCAGGAGTGGACAGGGAATGGAGATTTTGCAATATCCTTCTCCCAGGAGTGGACGGAATGGAGATTTTGCAATATCCTTCCCCCAGGAGTGGGGAGGGAATGGAGATTTTGCAGTACTCTTCCCCTGCCACGCCCACCAAGCCACACCCACAGAACCAGTCGTAAAAAAAAGCTGGATTTCGGCACTGCCTCGAATCCTGTGGTTTTGAACTGAAACCCAATTTCCAAACTTGCCATATTTGTCTCTTCAGAAACAAGACTTAAACAGTAGAAATAATCTAACGGACAGAGGTCAGGACAAGGGGTGATTGTGGGGGGATAAAATAGTCCATGCAGTGGAATTTGATGCCCCGGTGATAAACCTGTTTCCAATGGTGAAGACCCACTAATGTTTCAGGTGTCAAAGCTTTGCAGTGCATCGCAGGTATAAAGAGATCCATTGGAGATTTTTTTTTTTGCTGTTTTATCAAGCTGAGCTTTGCTGAGGCCCAGCAGAACTTTTTAACAGAAACCTACAATATATTGGAGCCCTGGCTGAACTCGATAGGATGCTCTCTTTTAAAAAAAAAAAATGTAAAAAAATCGCTGGGTGGCGAGGTCTCCTGCAAAGACTCGAGCAATGAAGGCCTCGTTCACAGCATAGAGTAGCTGGAGAGAACGTCAGAGGAGATTAGGCGTTAATGTGTAGCACAGAGTTCCTTTTCCGATTTCAGAAGCTGAAGAACATTTGTGGAATAGACCACAGTGGCTTTGGTGTGAAACATCTGACTTACCGAGAAGTGAACTTCTTGGAACTGCGTAGCTTGCAGACCTTCAGAGGAAATTTCTTTCGTCCTTGTTTGGAAAGGTTATTTTGCTTGCGTGGGTATGCGTGTAGATATATATATATATATAGAGAGAGAGAGAGACATACATACATACATACATACATACATACATACATACATACATACATACATACAGTAGATGATAGATGATAGGTAGAGAGAGAGAGAGATTCATCTATATCATCTAGATAGATACGGTAGATAGATACAGTAGAAGATAGATACAGTAGATAGATACGGTAGATAGATAGATACATAGATGATAGAGAGAGATTCATCTATCTATCATCTAGATAGATACGGTAGATAGATAGATGATAGATAGATAGATAGATAGATAGATAGATAGATAGATAGATAGATAGATAGATAGATAGATAGATACTGTAGATAAATACTGTAGATAGATATGGTAGATGATAGATAGATACTGTAGATAAATACTGTAGATAGATATGGTAGATGATAGATAGATAGATAGATAGATAGATAGATAGATAGATAGATAGATAGATAGATAGATAGATAGATAGATACTGTAGATAGATATGGTAGATGATAGATAGATACATAGATGATAGAGAGAGAGATTCATCTATCATCTAGATAGATACGATAGATAGATAGATAGATAGATAGATAGATGATAGATAGATAGATAGATAGATAGATAGATAGATACTGTAGATAGATACTGTAGATAGATATGGTAGATGATAGATAGATAGATAGATAGATAGATAGATAGATAGATAGATAGATAGATAGATAGATACTGTAGATAGATATGGTAGATGATAGATAGATACATAGATGATAGAGAGATTCATCTATCATCTAGATAGATACGATAGATAGATAGATAGATAGATAGATAGATAGATGATAGATAGATAGATAGATAGATAGATAGATGATAGATAGATAGATACTGTAGATAGATAGATAGATAGATAGATAGATAGATAGATAGATAGATAGATAGATAGATAGATACGGTAGGTAGAGAGAGAGAATCTATATCTCTAGTTATCTATCGAGGGAGGAGGAGAAGGAGAAGAAGAGGAGTGACTGATTAGCAACATTTGCCTAGATCCCCATTTTCAAAATACCACCTCTCTCTCTTTTAAGTTCTGAAGTTTTTACTTTTGGCTGCAGCCATACAAAGTCCTAGAAACAGCATAACACTTATGTCCATCTTGCTTAGTGACAGCAATCCTAGTCCCAAATGCCATCATAACTGGAGGACTAGCTGTATGGCCAGCTCAGTTAACCCACCTGAAAGCGTTCCTTGCTCCTCACCATCCTTCCTGACCATAACCTAGCCTTGCGGTCATTCTCTGCTTCCATTATTTTGTATTTCTTCAGGCCAGAGTGGTGGTGGAAACCCCACACCCCCTCTTTGCCAAATATCTGAATGGCTTGGAAATACCAAGGAGGTTTCAGGCATCTCTTGAAAGGCATAAAGTACATAAACCCCTTTGAACTCTTTGGGCTTGCAGTGTGCAGTTTTTGTCCCATTTCTTTCCCCCCCCCCCCAAATAACATGGGCCAGGGGCTGAATTGTCCTTTGCAAGTTGGCCCATGGCTCTTGGCTGAGATGCTGAGGCTTATAATCCTGACAAACGTAAACTTCAGAGGATTAGCTGTGATGTTTATGAACGACAAGCAGTCTCGTAAAACTGCCACCCAGAAACCATATTCTAGCAGAACCTGGAGTAGTCAACATCCTGAGATCAGGGCCGAATAGCACCTTTGACCCCCCCCTTAAGGCAGGGTCTCCTGGCCTTGGTGACTTTGTTGACTGAGCCACTTTGGATCCTGCAACATTATCCTGGGACACATATAATTTTTGCCTTCGTTTGTTGGCAAATTTAAGACCTGTGGACTTCAACTCCCAGAATTCCCCAGCCAGCCATGCATGGCTGGCTGGGGAATTCTGGGAGTTGAAGTCCACATCTTCACCGTGGGCAAGATTGGGAAATCCTCTCTTGACTTAAGGTGTCATATCCTAGTTCGGAAAACGAACCGAGATCCTTAATTCTCTTTTATTTGGAAATAATTCTATAGCACAGGGAGAATAACGTCCTCCTGCTGCCAAAATGCAAGCCGGGTCCATCTGTTTGGTGTCTCTTCACAAGCCTCTTCTGCATCTTTTTGGATTTGTTTTGTTTGAATGGTGCAAGCTGCTTTCCTGGGCCTTCTTTCTCTCCCCCCCCCTCCTTTTCTCTTGATGCATGCAAGATTTTCGGGGGATGAATAAGAGTTTCTACTCTTTATTTCTAATAAAAGCTGTTTCTGGTGATTCATCTTTCTGTCTCCCATTGGAAGCCCCGCTCATCTTAATTATATATTGTGACATTTTCATAAGCTGGTTATCTGTTGGGTAAACAAGAGAGAGAAGTGTGGGTTTGATGCCTTCTCCCAGACAGATTGACTTTCAGTTTCCAAGCCTAGGTTCTCGACACAATGCTTTGCAGCGTTGGGAGCCTCGATCACCAGGTTCAGCTGCGATTCGAGATAGAAGTACTTTTTCTCCCCCAGTAAGGCCAAGAAGAAGAAGAAGAAGAAAAGATGGAATTTCCTATTGCATCAAACCACCGCTTTGTGGAAACAAATTTCTCCCTGAACCACAGAAATGTCGGGCTCAATTGTAGTCATAACTCAAGGACTACCTGTACCTGTCACAGTCCCTTTTTCGCAGCCCAAGCCCTGCACGCCACCCAGATTTGCCTAAAATAAATGCGTAGAAGAAAGAAACGAGATGGGTCAACCAGGATTTCTCAAACTTGGACAATGGGTGGGCTTCAACTCCCAGAATTCACCCTGGGGAATTCTGGGAGTGGAAGTCCACTCATCTTCCAAGTTGCCAAGATTGAGAAACACTGCTGTAAACATTTCCTTTACATTTATTCCCATTTTAAAAGAAGCTTTAAGAAGCAATTTTTTTTTTACTCTTTCACTGGGCCAGTGGGATGCTATTGGAAGCCCACCAACCGAGAGGATGACAATAGTTGTCGTATCAATCTTGAGACATTCTGGAGATGCTATACAGTATTTATACTGTCCTAGCAAGCAGCAAATTATGCCAATTAAATATGTGCACCACGAAGAAAGATTTCCCTAGAAATTTTCTCCATTCCTCTTTCTCGAATGCATTGCAGCTTTTAATATTCCGGAAAAAAATGCCTGCTAGAGCCATTTTGTTTTTCTATATTCAATATTTGCCTCTACGATGTACTGTCCAGCATACAAAAAAAAAATGGGGGCACCGTAACAGTTTGCAATAACGCTTCCTGGATAAAAAGCAACTTAATAAAAGCTCAGAAGATTGATAAGGGGGAAAACCAAATAAACCCCATTGTGTAATTATGAGCCAAACCTGTCTGCCAACGTCTGTATGAAAGAGAGAGAGAGAGAAAAAACAATTGATATTTTTTGGAGGTCACTCTGCTCTTGCCTGATTCTTCACTGACAATGCACTGTGATTTTTCAGTCGGTCACTCCTAAATTTTAATTTTTAATTTTTAACGTGGACGTATTTTAATTTCTAAATGGATATGTCTCTGACTCTTTTTTTTTTAAATACATAGATTTGTAGATAGTTTGAATTGTGTTAAGCTAAGTGGCTTAGCTTTCCCTAAACTGTTGTACAATAATGTATAGGAGTCCTCCACTTACAACATTTTGCTTAGTGACCATTCAAAGTTACAGTGGCATTATAATAATAATAATAACAACTTTATTGTCGTTGTACGTATATACACAGTATACCCATACAAGGAAATTCACTTAACATCCAAAGACCAGGCCCAACACACATGACAATCCCCAGACATCCCCCCACCCACCCACCACAAATTCCCCACCCCTAAACCACACAAACATCCACACAACAGACCAAGTAATGCTGTCCAACAGCTCACTGATGGTGGCCCTTTAGTTCATTGTTGAGTACAATTACAGCTCTGGGATAAAAATTAATAAAAACTAAAAAATTTAAAATTAAAAAAAGTATTCAAACCGGAAGGAAGGAAGGACTATTTTTTCACGTGATTTACATTAAGATGCTTGACAATTGACTTGCATTTATGACGGTTGCAGTGTCCCGGGGTCACATGATCCCTTTTTGCGACCTCCTGACAAGCAGAGCCTGTGAGGAAGCCAGATTCACTTAACAACCGGGTTACTCAGTTTAAGAACTGCATTGATTCACTTAACCAACGTGGCGGGAAAAGTCGTAAGATGGGGCAAAATTCGCTTAACAAATGTCTCACTTAGCAACATAAATGTTGGGCTCAATTGTTAGTCTAGGACTACCTGTGTGGGTTTTTAAGCCTCCGAAACATTAATCATAGTTAAATAGGAAAACATGCAATAAATCACCCCCATTGATTTTGCTTTCTAATGGAACTTTCTTAAAGGGCAGTTTTACGTTAAATAACCTCTCTCCCCCCTATCTCTGAGGATTAGTAGGTGGGGGGATTCCTCCTTCAAGCACAGAGAATGTGAGTTAAACATGTGACTAATGCACAACGTATTAGTCATGCACTTTTAATAGGAGCAACCTTTGAGGCACATTTGGTGTGAAGCAATGTCTGATTTATTTATTTGTTTTCTTTCTCGGCCACAGCCCTTTGCTTGCTTTTCCTTCGTTTCCACGATAAAACCTCAGAGAGTTTGTTCTCCTTTGCGATCCATGGCTGCCATGATAAGGGTCAATACTTAAGCCTCACTTGAAAGCCTTCTGTTCCATTTTAGCACACACAGAATAAGAGTTGATGCTCCAGATTAGGTTCAGTTAAACTGATTTATTGCTGTAGCCTGTGCACACCAATCTTCTCGACTAATAGCAATAGCCCTTAGACTTATATAGCGCTTCACAGTGCCTTACAGCCCTCTCTAAGCGGTTTACAGAATCAGCTTATTGCCCCCAATAATCTGGGTCCTCATTTTACCCACCTCGGAAGGATGAAAGGCTGAGTCAACCTTGAGCCGGTCAGGATAGAACTGCTGGCAGTCGGCAGAGTTAGCCTGTAATACTGCATTCTAACCACAGGGAGGGAGGGAGGGAGGGAGGGAGGGACGAAGGAAGGAAGGAAGGAAGGAAGGAAGGAAGGAAGGAAGGAAGGAAGGAAGGAAGGAAGGAAAATGGCAATAGCACTTAGACTTATATACCACTTCACAGTGTTTTACAGCCCTCTCCAAGCATTTTACAGACTCTTGCCCCCAACAATCTGGGTTCTCATTTTACTGACCTTGGAAGGATGGAAGGCTGAATCAACTTTGAGCCGGTCAGGATTGAACACCTGGCAGTGAGCTGAATTAGCCTGCAATACTGCATTCTAACAGGAAGGAAGGAAGGGAGGGAGGGAGGGAGGGTGGGAGGGCGGGCACTTAGATATATACCACAGTGCTATACAGCCCTCTCTAAGTGGTTTACAGAGTCAGCAAATTGCCCCCAACAATCGGAGTCCTCGTTTTACTGACCTCGGAAGGATGGAAGGCTGAGTCAACCTTGAGCCTGGTGAGATTTGAACTGCAAAATTGCAGGCAGCTGGCAGTCAGCAGAAGTAGCCTGCAGTACTGCACTCTAACCACCGCGCCACCACGCTTGCTAAGAGTTACCTAAGGGCCGACAGCACTCAAGGAAGGTTGGACCGATCTTGCTTGTGACTATGTAGAGACTCTAGGCTGGTCCCTCTCTTCATTCTGCCCCTAGCTTCTGCCACTCATTCTCCCACAGCGGGATAACCGGAAGAGTAAAATGAGATAAATCAGGGAAAACCAGTGTCATGGGAATGGAAGTCTCCTCACTTTCCCCATATATTCTCAAAATCTATTTTGAGAAGTCTTTGAAACAGGTTGCTAGGGAGAAATGTGTTGGCCAGTGAGTGTGGATCCCATTCTTTCAGGAACCAGCTTCTATCAACTCAAGCAGAACATGGGTTTTATACAATATAATATTTGCTCCCACTCAGTCCACCACAACCCCCTCTAAAATCCTTTATTTTTCTTCATGTGATGTTTTAGCGTTAAGTCAAAACTGGCGGGTAGCTGTTTCTTTGCACTCCGGTGACGTCGTTTGTGAAGGCAGGGTTACGATCCTCTCTTGTTTTTTGTGTGTTTCTAGGTGGCAATAAAAATCATCGACAAATCTCAGCTCGATTCTGTCAACCTGGAAAAAATTTACCGGGAGGTACAGATCATGAAAATGCTGGACCATCCACACATTATCAAGCTTTATCAGGTACGTTAATCCCTAAATCTCGCCTGTCGAATCTGAAAGTTCAAAAGTGACGGGGAACTCAAACCTTTTTTAACCGGTCCGCTCCTGAATTCATCCAGGGTTTGGTTGTCGTTGGTGGAATTATTGAGCAGCGATTTAATTCATCCCCATGTACAAATCCAGAAACAATCTTGATACTTCAGATCAAGTTTTTCCCTTTGTCCCTTTTTTGGACGTTAAACAACTGTACGGCTTTGAATAATTCATGAATTCACCAGCCTCAAAATTGTTGACTCAGGCATTGTTGAAAGGAACAGGTTTTGTTAACTGATTTAGGCTAGCCTGCCGGGATTTTGTTCAGTTTGGAAAATCGGTAGCAGCAGCAACAGCAAAATGCCAGAATTTTGACTTAATGATTGTTAGCAAGTACAGGTGGACTTACGGCCGCCCGTTTAGTGACCGTCCAAAGTTACAACGGCACTGGAAAAAGTGACATGGTCGTATGATCAAAATTCAGACACTCGGCAACTGGTCCGTATTTGTGACGATTGCCATGTCCCGGGGTCATACAATCCCCTTTTGCGACCTTCTGACGAGCGAAGTCAATGGGGAAACCAGATTCACTTAACAACCGGGTTACTCGTTTAAGAACTGCATTGATTCACTTAACAAACGTGGCGAGAAAAGTCGTAAGATGGGGGAAAACTCACTTAACAAGTCAGTGGGGGAGCCAAATTCCCTTAACAACCGTGTTATTAACTTAAGAATTTGCAGCGGTTCACTTAAAGAGCTAAGGTTGTAAGATGGGCCAAAATTTCACTTTACTGTCTCGCTTAGTGACAGAAACTTTGGGCTCGGTTGTGGTCGTAAGTCGAGGATTACCTGTATGTGTAACACAATTTTGCCTACATGGTCCCTTCTATCTTCAGGGGCAGCTATGCTAACCAAAGACGTGCAGGGTAAACCATCATATATCTGAATGGCTTGATTCCTGGCTTGTTGGTCTTCAAGGAACCGTGGTTTGACATGGTTTAGAAGTGTTTAAACAGGCCACGGCTCAGGCATAATGCTGAACTTTTCCATCCTGGTTGCTGGATAGTTTAGCTGCCTCTGCTTGAAGAAAGAGTCAAGTAGGAGCAGGAACCAACATTCATCAGCCGGCTTTCTTACTAACAAGCCACTTTGGGAGAGAATCCTGGCTTAGAGTCTTTTAGGAGTGCGGTGAGTCACTCGAGGCGATTGGCTCTCGCTAAACGTAAGGTCAGATGGATCAGTGGGACTTGGTCTCTAACAGGATCCTGTTTATGTAATCTGCAGTGTGACCTGAATAGCTTTGCCACAGCGTGTTCAAGTACGCCACAATTTCCTAACGTGGAACAGTGAACGGCGGGATTTCAAAAAATCTGTAATTTGCCAGCTTCCATTTTCATCGTTGCAGTACGTGACTTTTGCTCTCGGTCTAAAGCAGGGATGGGCATCTGTGGCCCCTTTTAAAGCTGTGGACTTCAACTCCCAGAATTCCTGAGCTAGCCATACACGGCCGGCTGGGGAATTCTGGGAGTTGAAGTCCACAGGTCATACATAAAAAGGCCCATAGTTGCCAGCTTTGATCTGAAGAGTGGGAAGGTAAGAATTTCCTTAGGTTTCTGAGCAGTGACTGTTGTTTCTCCGCATTAAATATTTGGACTGCTTACACTTTATGCTAAACCACATCTATTCCACAAATATGAATTTATGTGGAACCTGTTTATCAATTCTCCCAATTTATTGGTGAGTTGTTAACTGGCCAAAGCTTTGAAGACTGATCTAATTCCTTCAGACAAGTTTAGTTCTTAAATAAGTTTGAAAGTTTAAATAGATCGCGTAATATTTGTCTTTAATATGCCTTCCTCGTTATATTCCTCCATGGTGTCCTACCAAAAATAATTTCATCTTGGCATCAATCAAGCAAATAATAACTTAGAAATGTCCTTGACTTGCTTAGGGCACCGTATCTCCATTAGCGTTGATTATCTTTTCTCTTACGCGAGTCATGTGCACACACAAAGTATTAAACAATCAGGAATTTATGTAACATTGTTATGGAAAGCTACATTATGCTCCTTTAACAGTTAAGCGCTAGTTTTAGAATTACAGAGTTGGAAGGGACCTTGGAGGTCATCTAGTCCAACCCCCTGCTCAGGCAGGAAACCCTACACCACTTCAGACAAATGGTTGTCCAACGTCATCTTAAAAACTTCCAGTGTTGGAGCAGTCACAACTTCTGGAGGCAAGTCGTTCCACTGATTCATTGTTCTAAGTGTCAGGAAATTCCTCCTTAGTTCTAAGTTGCTTCTCTCCTTTCTCTCCTTGATTAGTTTCCACCCATTTCTTCTTGTCCTGCCTTCAGGTGTTTTGGAGAATAGCTTGACTCCCTCTTCTTTGGGGCAGCCCCTGATATACTGGAACACTGCTATCATATCTCCCCTAATCCTTATTTTCATTAAACTATCCATGCTCAGTTCCTGCAATCATTCTTCATATTTTTTAGCCCACTTGTTTTGATACTCCCGTTGATCTGTCTGATAAAGAAGGATGGTTTAATTTTGAGCGCAAGTCTTTCTCATGAGACAAAACCAGATGTTTGAAATGATGACAGCCAGTTGTAGAACCAAAGTAGGAAGTATTTGAGACTTCACCATGGAGTGAGCCAAAATTCAAGAATAGAAGTTTTAAGTGCTGACAAGGAAGGCAGCAATTCGGGAGCAAATCCCAGGCATGAATCAGTCAAATGAACGGAGTTGTTCAGAAGCAGCATTGTGAGCCACCAGATGCCACCGGATTCAGATCATTGTAAATCTCGTCGTAAAGGCCTTGCTTAGAATTATCTTTATTAGTTTAGCCAATGTCATTAACAAATTACTCGTATTAAATGTTGAAGCTCAAGATGAAGAGACTTCCCCGCCATGTCAAGAAGAAACATTTGGTTTAACGAGGTTTGGCTTGGGCTTTTATTAAATCATGTCTCAATATTGATAGCACGCTGTAAATCAAGCGGTTAATGGCGATATTATAAAACGAACAGTTTACTTATTTGAACTGGAATTTAGAAATGAGAGAAAGATCCAGATCATAAAAAAAAAAAAAAAACCCACATAATACTATTTCGTGCTCTGAGATCTTCTGGAAAAAACAGCCAGCTGTCAACAGTATTCTTTTAGTCATCTTTAAAAAGCCTTTGCTTTTGCTATGGGGCAGTTGAGACTTTCTTTGACTTCCAATGATCCAAATCCTTCCAATGATTTTACCAATTAATACATTCAGCACAGGCCTCCCAGTTTACGGGCTGCATGGTGTTTTATGCAAATCTTTTCAGCCTTGTTGATTTCTTAACTCCGGTTTTTTTTCTGACATTTTAATTTGTTAATTTTAATCTTTTTTTTTTTTTAATTCTCTTTTTAACTGTGCTGTTAGTCAGGTTTTTATATTATTTTGTAGTGGTGTTTGTAAACTGCCCAGAATTACTAGATAGATAGATAGATAGATAGATAGATAGATAGATAGATAGATAGATAGATAGATAGATAGATAGATAGATAGATAGATAGATAGATAGATAGATAGAGATAGATAGATAGATAGATAGATAGATGATAGATAGATAGATAGATAGATAGATAGATAGATAGATAGATAGATAGATAGATAGATAGGGAGGGAGGGAGGAGAGAGAGAGAGAGAGAGAGAGAGAGAGAGAGAGAGAGAGAGAGAGAGAGAGAGAGAGAGAGAGAGAGATGTAGGTAGGTAGATACATAGATACATACAGTGGTGAAATTCATTTTTTTTTTACTACCGGTTCTGGTGGTTGGTGGACATGGTGTGGCTTGGTGGACGTGGCAGAGGAAGGATACTGCAAAAATCCCCACAAAATTCCCTCCCCACTCCTGGGGGAAGGATATTGCAAAATCTCCATTCCCACCCTACTCTGGGGCCAGCCAGAGGTGGTATTTGCCAGTTCTCTGAACTGCTCAAAATTTCCGCTACCGGTTCTCCAGAACCTGTCAGAACTTGCTGGATTCCACCCCTGGATACCTAGACAAACAGACAGACAGACCCACCTGTTCTCTTCTAACCAACTATGGTGAAGAGCTGGCATCCTGTATCTCAACCAGAGAAATTACGTTGGAGAGTTTGCTGATTCGTGTGCAGCAAACCTGCCTGGCCTAACTAGGTACAGCCCTCGCTCACCATCCTTGCACATCTTCTAGCTGTAGAGTTTCCTCCCATGGCCACAGCTTGTTGCTTCGGTGAACAAGAACGCCGATGCCTACCTTTGATCAAGAGATTACTTCGGGCATGACGTCAAACTTTCTCAAGGCCCCGAGAAAAATCCAACTTTCTGCATTTATTAAAAAGCCTTTTCGGTCTCTCCTTTGTTCTAGCAAGCTGCCTGGCTGTTTTAACATTCTAAGTGAGATTATTATTCACTAACGCCAGCAGCTCTCTCTTTCCGGAACACGAGGGTTTGCAATCTGTGTTCGATTTGGGGGGGGGGGCGCGAGGCGATATTTGAAGTTCTTGGAAGTGTCTTGTGATAGCATGAAAGCAAACAAATGTGTTCTGGCACAAACGTTTGTGGATTCCATCCAATTCCCTCATTTTTGTATTTAAACACTTGGGAGGCAGAAATTGTTCCTGATCTAGTTGGATCGTCTAAAATACCCCAAATGCTGTCTTCCCTTCACCCCAAATTATAACATCCCTGGAGAAGAATACAGTTGACCAGCAAGAATGAGAGCATTGGAATATCCTGTTCTTGCAAGATTTCAAAAATTCCGTTGCAATTCTTATTTGCCTCCCTATTTCGTGCAAAAGCCATTGGAGAATTGTTTAATGAGACGGATCTTCCCCAGGGGGGGAGGGGGGGGAAACATCTTAAGATTTCAGTGCCAAGTGATTTATCTTGTGTCTGCCTTCAAAATTAAAAGTAGCTGGCATTGTTTTCTTATATTTGGCATCCCACAATAAATGCTCGATGGGTCAAGGAGCGAGGCAGAATTCGTGACTATGGATTGTATTTGTTCGCCTGCTAATTTGGAAGTTATTGCTTCAGCACGTTGGCTCAAACCCCACGAATTTCAGGGTATGTCTTGTGGTTTATTCTGAGAAACCTCCATGTATCTTAAAATTGTTTGTGTTCCGGTAACGAGACATTCCTTTTAATCACCGATTCAGGGAAGCCTCATCTCCATCCTGCCTTCACCTTTGAATTCTTGAAGTAATTTTGAATTTTTTTATACGCGTAACGATACCTCTGATGTTTCATTTACCTCTGGAAAAAATACTGAAAAAGTTGCTTCCAAGATTTCCTGGGGGTTTCTCTCTCTCTCTCTCTCTCTCTCTCTCTCTCTCTCCCCCCCCCCCCTTTGGCAGTTAAAATGATATTTATTTCTTTCATTCACAGGTGATGGAGACCAAAAGCATGCTGTACCTTGTGACAGAATATGCCAAAAATGGAGAAATATTTGGTAAGCTTTCCGACTATAAAAATAGCTCGTTGGTTTCTTCCAACAGTTGCGCACTGTTAACGTATTTGGAAATTCTCTTTGCTCTTAAAAATAGAAGCTTTTCTCTGCTCAGTCGTCCAGAAACAAAGACGGGGGATTTTGGACAGTAGATTATTCACTCCAGTATGTCCTCTTGAGGGATCTTCAGTCCCAAAATTAAGATGGTTCCTCTTTCCATTGGCAGGCTGTATCCTGCGAGTGTTGCTCTGTTTGAAAAGGGGAAGTGCAGGCTTCATAAATTTCCATTTCCCTTCTCTTAGATTATTGGCAATGTTGGCTAAGATGATGACAACGAGAACATAGCAACACAGATTCCTACATTCCAACCCTGTTTAGGGCAAATGGCAAACATTTCACTGTGAACACAATTGGCTTTAGCTGTCTGGTAACAACAGTTAAAGCAAAACTATTTTTTTTAAAAATTATTTGTAACCATTGATCGGGACTCCAGAATAATTTCTCAGGGGACTCACATGTCCTGCAATAATCCGTTCTGCAAATGTTCTCGCAATCTTAAATTCAACTGTGTCGAGCCTTGCATGGTTTTGAAATGTTTATTCCGCTCCTTCATTCAGGATGCGCAAGGGAAGCTTGAAATTATACACCTGCGAAGGGGTAGTATGCAATTTCACTAGCACAATCCCATCGTGCTGTCGTCATTTTAAGAGAGAAATGAGCCGTCTCTCGCAAGTTCTGGAAAGACCGTTCCAGATTCTTCCTGTTTGTGTCACCCAAATCAGGAAGAGGTAGCACATTTTCGGATGAATGCCTTTTATTAAAAGGTAGAAATTTTTGTGAGGCACAATTCATTTCATCAGTTGTCTGAAGTGGCCAAACTGATGTAAGATTTAGAGTTGGAAGAGAGAAGGTGCGGAACTGGGATAATTTTGCAATTATAGGCTATATGTAAGAAAGATTATTTTGTCAATTAACATTTGTAACAAACTCACTGGACTTGTTGAGACCTTTTGAGATAGCCTACCCTGTTTCCCCGAAAATAAGACATCCCAATAATAAGCCCAATCGGGCTTTTGAGCGCATGTGCTAAAATAAGCCCCTCCCTGAAAATAAGATCTCCACGAAAATATTTAAACGCACGTGCAGCTGGTCCCCTCCATTTCCTCTGCTTAGGTTTAGAGAGACAGAGCTGGAAATCAGGTAAGACGGCAAGCGCTCCATGCGCCCCAAAATAATAAGACCTCCCCGAAAATAAGGCCAAGCGCTTATTTCAGGGTTCAAAAAAATATAAGACAGGGTCCCAGGGTCTTATTTTCGGGGAAACATGGTAAAACTTTTTTTGCATGTGTGTTCAGCAATCTCTCACTCAATGGTGCTGTTATTCTTTCTCTTTTTTTCCCCCCAAATGGCTACTGTGAGATCTTTGGAAACCAAAGTACTTCGAATATCGTTTTATTTTTGTCCTTATTTGGAATCTTTGTGGTCAAACTTGTGTCGCGTCATTCTTTTTGGGGAAAGTTTGCCTTCCTTTGTTCTGCACGGAATCCCGAAGGGCCGTGACAGCTTTATGATGCGCGGACTTCAACTCCCACAATTCCCCAGCCAGCTATGAATTCTGGGAGTTGAAGTCCGCCGCGCATCTTAAAGCCGTCAAGGTTGAGAAACCCTGCCGAAGGGCACTGCTGGCCGATGGATTACAGTCTTACGATAGCACATTAGAGAAAGAACATGTGAAGGTTTCCACTGTGTAATCAAAATAATCAGAACGTCCTGTTTAACCAGATAAGGCATGCAAAGGACCTCGGGAGTAAGAAGTCAACCGGAGAAGTCTTTTAAGAGCTGAAACGTAAAGGCTGCCTTTAATCTAATTAGGCAGCTTTATCTTGAGTCGTGGTTGGATAAGATTGCCAGTTCTGGGGTTGGATTTTGCAAAAAAAAAACCAACAAAACGGTGGCACATGATAGATTATATATATGGCTAAGGGCGACTTCCTCCAATATTTCTTGGATACTACTTTGTGCCGGGATGTTTCGGAACACAAAATCCAGACGATGACTAATAGTCAGGCTGCAATCTTGGTTTCTATTTCGGAATAGCTTTGAGGGTTTGTTAGATGAACAGCAGAGGGAATTTGTGCGGGGGTCCCCGACAGACAAGCAGAAAACAAGAGTTTGGTCCCGACAGAAGAGAGCGCTGTATTCGTTGCTCAAGGTTGAATTCTGGTTTCCGAGCACGGCGGTTTTCTTACCGACGTTTCGTGACCAAACTGGGTAATATCATCAGAGCTAGTGATTGTGTTATCTAGGCTGATAACCTACTGATAACCACCAAACTCGGAGCACACCGAGGACAACCACAAGAGTTTGGTCTTCTGGTAGGGTGAGTTATCTTCCACGTCCTTGGGCTTAATCCATCCCTTGGCCCAGCTTCTGCAGAATGTTTAGATAAAATTCAAACGGTGGGACGAACATTATACGGCTCCAAAACCCTTCCAAGAAGAGAAATACCGATGAGAATTCTTGAAGGTATGTCAGCATTATTAAGCGGATTGGAGAATATTCTCCCGGGCTCAATTGAGCCCATTTTCTTTGTAGCATAAAATGGAGAAAGATTAGACCAGGGATCTCCAACCTTGGCAACTTTAAGCCTGGAGGACTTCAACTCCCAGAATTCCCCAACCAGCTTTGCTTTGGCCTTGCATATCTGAAAATGGTCATGGTTGAGAAATATTAGCTTGGACTATTTTTGTTCGTGCTTCACTTCCTCATCGACGGAGGCTGTGTGCTGCTCTGCGGATGCCCGATTTCCTGGAAGGCACGGTGGCCCCATCATTTCACCCGTTTTAATCATCCTTGGCGGATAAATATTATTGTTCTCCGTTTTTAAAAAGTCTTTCTGCGTTTCGCAGACCTTCGGTGCTTTCACAGGTTTCCCAAAAAGCCTAGCGTTCTTTTGGGGGGCGGGATGCATGATTGTGCAGTATTTCCAGAGCTCGGAGAGAAATCTCTTTTAAGAAGAAATTCCTCACTGAGGCATCAGCTTGCGTGCGAGAACAAAATCTGTGGGGTTTTGCTTTGTTTTTTTCTTTAATTATTTATTCATGGTCCGTTTCTCTCTTTCTGCAGGAACTTTTTCTGGATTTTGTTCCTCTGGTATAATCTGTAATGTCCCGTTCTAACATTGGCAGTTTTACTGAGGTTAAGGATCAGTAATGTGTTCTGAATTTAATGTGCTGCAGAATAGAATAGAACAGAACAGAACAGAGCAGAACAGAATAGGAATACAGAACAGAAAATATAGAATAGAAATAGAATAAAATAGAAAAGAAAAGAAATACGGAATGGAATGGAATGAGAATAGACTAGACTAGACTAGACTAGACTAGAATAGAATAGAATAGAATAGAATAGAATAGAATAGAATAGAATAGAATAGAATAGAATAGAATAGAATAGAATAACAGAGTTGGAAGGGACCTTGGAGGTCTTCTAGTCCAACCCCCTGCTTAGGCAGGAAACCCTACACCACTTCAGACAAATGGTAATCCAACCTCTTCTTAAAAACTTCCAGTTTCGGAGCATTTACAACTTCTGGAGGCAAGTCGTTCCACTGATTGATTGTTCTCACTGTCAGGAAGTTTCTCCTTAGTTCTAGGTTGAATCTCTCCTTGATTCGTTTCCACCCGTTGCTTCTTGTCCTGCCCTCAGGTGCTTTGGAGAATAGCTTGACTCCCTCTTCTTTGTGGCAACCCCTGAGATACTGGAAGACTGCTATCATGTCTCCCCTAGTCCTTCTTTTCATTAAACTAGACATACCCAGTTCCTGCAACCCTTCTTCATATGTTTTAGCCTCCTGTCCCCTAATCATCTTTGTTGCTCTTCTCTGCACTCTTTCCAGAGTCTCCACATCTTAGTTATAACATAGAACATAACTAAGTCTAGCGCATTGCATACAAGCAAGCAGATTTGACATCTGTACTTGAACATAAATATCCAGATCAATTTTGTGGACTTAAAAGCTCTATTTGATGGGGAAAAGATGGTGTGTTCTCTTGAATACAGGTAGCCCTGGATTACAACAGTTCGTTTAGTGACCGGTTGAAGTTACAACGGCGCTGAAAAGAGTAACTTATGACCATGTTTCACACTTATGACCGCTGCAGCGTCCCCGTGGTCACGTGATTTACATTTGGATGTTTGACAAATGGTTCGTACTTACGACGATTGCAGTGTCCTGGGGTCACGCAATCCCCTTTTTGTGACCTTCTGACGAGCGAAGTGAATGGGGAAGCCAGCTTCACTTAACAACCGGGTTACTGACTTGTCAACTGTACTTATTAACTTAACAACCGTGGAAAGAAAAGTCGTAAAATGGGGCAAAACTCACGTAACGAATTTTTCACTTAGCAACAGAAATGTTTGGGGCTCAATTGGGGGGGGTCATCAGCCCACTTACAATCAAAATTGGGACCCAAATTTCCACTGCTAGGGCAAGATGCTTATTAAGTGAGTTGTGCCCCGGGTTTATGACCTTTTTGCGATGGCTGTTAAGCGAATCACTGCAGAGATTAAGTGAAGCACACCGTCATTAAGATCGCAAGTGGTGATCAAGTGACCCTGGGATGCTGCAACGGTCATATGTGCGAGGATCGGGGTTTTTTCCAGTGCTGTCATAACTTGGGATGGTCACTAAATGGATGATTGTAAGTTGAGGGCTACCTGTATATCTCTTGGTGCTGCTGTTGTGGAAGGAATGGTGTAGGGTTTGCTTGGGCAGGGGGTTGGACTAGATGACCTTCAAGGCCCCTTCCAACTCTGTTAATCTGTATACTGTGAAATCCACCTGCTTTCAGAAGAAGGTGAAAAATTGCCCACCAGGAATTCCATGCAAGTAATGCTTCAATTGAAAGTCAAGGGCCACGATCCAAAGAACCGATTTTGGAATATGCTGTAGAATTTGCATATGTTTTTAATTACATACATAATGTATGTGAATCGGAAGTCTTCCCTGGTATTAAAAAATTATGCAGAGCCATGCTCAGAATTATATTATGTCACCGGTTTTGCATAAAATATCCCTGGTAACCTTATTTTAGACCTTTTAGAAATGGTTTCAACTCTAAAAGGGCTGCTTTAGAAAAATGGGCATTTTTCTTTCTTTGCAAATAAATTAGTGTGTGTGTGTGTGTGTGTGTGTGTGTGTGTATAGATAGATAGATAGATAGATAGATAGATAGATAGATAGATAGATAGATAGATAGATAGATAGATAGATATTATAAAAGAATAACGCAGAAGAGAGTGGGAGAGCCTTAAAAACACCGATAGGCTATGTGGATTATTGTCTTTTTCAGTGACATGGTAACTTCAAACATTCGTTAAGCGAATTATCGTAATTGACCTCATGAGCCGAGGTGGCGCAGTGGTTAGGGTGCAGTACTGCAGCTACTTCAGCTGACTGCTAGTTCAGCAGATCAGTGGATCAAATCTCACCGGCTGAAGGTTGACTCAGCCTTCCATCCTTCCGAGGTGGGTAAAATGAGGACCCAGATTGTTAGGGGGCAATATGCTATTTAGTATGCTGTCTTTGGTGTAAGCCGCCCAGAGTCCTCGGAGAGTGGGAGGCATAGAAATATGAATAATAAAATAATAAATAAATAAATAAAGTAAGTCGGGGAATCGGCTTGGAGGAAGTCCCAGTTGAATGGCAATAAGGTTTCGCTGACAGGTAGAAGAGCAACTAGAACTCCATGCATTTGCCTTGTGGCAATGAGACTGGAGAAGGAGGAGGTGAAAAGCTGTGGGTGATGCCTCCAAAATTGCTCCAGTGCCTTGCCTTTGCCACAAAGAAGAAGGGGTCAACCTATTTTTCCAAAGCACCTGAGGGTAGGACAAGAAGCAACGGATGGAAACTAATCAAGGAGAGGAGCAACTTAAAAATAAGAAGGAATTTCCTGGCATTTAGTACAATTAATCAGTGGAACAACTTGCCTCCAGAAGTTGTGGGCGCTCCATCACTGGAGGCTTTCCAAAAGAGATTGGACAGCCATTTGATGGTGAACCCATGGCACAGGTGGCATATGTAGCCATATCGGTGGGCACGTGAGCTCAGCTCCAGCGCACATGTGTGCACCAGCCAGCTGATTTTCGGGCCTTCTGGGCCCACCAGAAGTAGGAAAATAGGCTGTTTCCTGCCTCCGGAGGGCCTCAAGGGGTGGTGGGGAAGGCCCATTTTTTGCTGTCCCCAAGCTCCAGAGCCTTTCTAGGAGTCTGGGGAGGGCGAAAACAGCCTTCCCCACCACCCCCGGAGGCCCTCTAGAGGCCAGAAAGGGCCCGTTTGCCAACTAGAAAGGCTCTGGAGCCTGGGGACAGCAAAAAACGGGCCTTCCGGTCCCACAGGAAGTTGGCAAACGGGCCGTTTCCAGCCTCCGGGGAGGGGAGGCTGTTTTAGCCCTCCCCAGACTCCTAGAAAGTCTTTGGAGCCTGGTGAGAAAGAAAAATGGGCCTACCAGGCCATTGCATGCCTGGAGCGGGGGAGGGTGGTGGTGTCGCATCACACACACACACACACACACCGCTCCTGTCACGCAATGGCAAAAGGGTTAGCCATCACTGGCATAGGGTCTCCTGCTTGAAGCAGGGAGTTGGCCTAGATTAGAAGATATCTAATAGTCCCTTTCAGCGGGAGGATCCTGTTCTCCCAAACACTTGAGGGCCAGACAAGAACTAACTGGTGGAAGATCTTTTTTTTTTTTTAATTTGATTTATATGCCGCCCTTCTCCAGAGACTCAGGGCGGCTTACTGCGTTAAGCAGTAGCCTTCATACTTTTGTATATATTTATACAAAGTCAGTTTATTGCCCCCACAAACTGGGTCCTCGTTTTACCTACCTTAGAAAGGATGGAAGGCTGAGTCAACCTTAAAGAGAGAATCAGCTTAGAACTAAGGAGAAAAATTCCAGACGGTTAGAACAATTAATTAGTGGAACGGGTTGACTCCAGAAGTCGAGGTTTTTCAGAAGAGATTGGAAAACCATTTATCCAGAATGGTCTAGGGCAGGGGTCTCCAACCTTGACAACTTTAAGCCTGGCGGACTTCAACTCCCAGAATTCCCCAGCCAGCTTTGCTGGTTCTTTAGATCTGGGGTCTCCAACCTTGGCAACCTCAGCTTTGCTGGCTGGGGAATTCTGGGAGTTGAAGTCCGCCAAGGTTAAGGTTGCCAAGGTTGGAGACCCCTAGGGTTAGGGTTTCCTGCCCGAGCAGGAGGTTGAATTTGAAGGCCTCCAACTCTTATTATTCTGTCATTCTAAGTTTGCTTTCTTTTTTTTCCCCTTCCAACAGCCTTACCACTAAAGTAGAATTTCCATTGCCTCAAAAGCAGATTAGCCACATGCGTACAAAGACATTGTATAAGAGCCCGGAATAGGGACGCTGTTGATAATAAAAGTCAGCAGAAATAAATCATAGATCTGCCTTGTGTTGGTGAAATGTTTCCCCCCCCCCCCCCCCCGGTCAACACCCGGTTGGGTTTATAATAAATCCACTTTTCTTGTTGCAACCGGACTTCTGGCATTCCGACAACGTGTTTAATACCCTGAGCAAAGCCGCGGGACTCTCTTGCCAGGGGTGCCTCCCTGGCCACTTCCCCACCAAGTGTGTGTTTGGCCTGGTTGCGTGTAAGGTGACTTTTATCGGCCTCTTCTGTTCCAGCTGGAGAGTTTTCTTTTGGTGACCGCAGCAGCTACTCATCCAATGATTGACTTTCTCCCGGGAGCCTTGCGAATGTTCAGAACCGATAAGAAGAGGGGGAGAAAAAAAAAATCAAACCCGGTTAATATTTCATTTTATCTAACGTGATATCAGAGAAGAACCTCTGGTCATAGCTGCCGTGTTTTGCCCGATGTACCCTTCTGCTAAGCAAGGCACGGAAGGGCATCCGTACTGATAACCACCTCCAGAAAGCAAATAGTTGGAGGAAGCTATGTAAACACGTGGAACACTGAAGCAAGACGTTTCAGCTCCTGGTTGTGTATTTCCCCCACTACTTCTGCCGGAAAGTAAGCAACAGGAACTCAAGGATCTACTCCAGGGGTGAAATCCAGCAGGTTCTGACAGGTTCTGGAGAACCGGTAGCAGAAATTTTGAGCAGTTCGGAGAACCGGCAAATACCACCTCTGGCTGGCCCCAGAGTGGGGTGGGAATGGAGATTTTGCAATATCCTTCCCCCAGGAGCGGGGTGGGAATGGGGATTTTGCAGTATCCTTCCCCTGGAGTGGGGTGGGAATGGAGATTTTGCAGTATCCTTTCCCCAGTAGTGGGGAGGGAATGGAGATTTTGCAGTATCCTTCCCCTGGAGTGGGAAGGGAATGAGGATTTTGCAGTATCCTTACCCCAGGAGTGGGAAGGGAATGGAGATTTTGCAATATCCTTCCCCTGCCATGCCCACCAAGCCATGCCCACAGAACCGGTAGTAAAAAAATTTGGATTTCACCAGTGATCTACTCCCCTTTAAAGTACTGCATCCAGTTTTGGTCACCACACTAGAAAAAAAGATGTTGAGACTCTAGAAAGAGTGCAGAGAAGAGCAACCAGGATGATGTGGGGACTGGAGGCCAAAACATACGATGAACGGTTGCAGGAACTGGACCTGGCTAGTCTAGTGAAGGGAAGGACCAGGGGAGACAGGATAGCAGCCTTCCAATATTTGAAGGAGAGAGGAGGAAGGGGGTGAAGCTATTCTCCAAAGCACCTGAAGGCCAGACAAGGAACAATGGATGGAAACTGATCAAGGAGAGATTCAACCTGGAAATAAGGAGTAATTTCCTGACCGTGAGAACAATCGACCAATGAAACAGAAGTTGCCTTCAGAAGTTGTAGAAGCTTCATCACTGAAAGCTTTCAAGAAGAAACCAGACTGCCATCTGTCAAAAATGGTGTAGGGTCTGCTTGGACGGGGGGTTGGACTAGATGACCTATAAGGTCCCTTCCGACTCTGTTAATCTGTATCTAAAGTCGTCTTTACCTGTGGCCCTGCTTGCTCTCCAAGGGTTTGCGCTATTCCTCAGAGACTCTTATAAAGAATAGAAGACCACAGGACGCATCTTCTCCGGGCTAAATCAGAATTAAGGGCCATATCTTAACCCACATTCGTCTCATTCGATGTTTTTTCAAATGTTTAGCGCTAGCTGGGAAATTCTGGAAGTTGAAGTCCACACCTCTTAAGGTTAGAAAAACACTGATCTCTCATTGATCTCAGAATTGCAGGTTCTGGCTGTTGTTCTTTTCCTTTCCTTAAATCGGAAAAGCGTTGGCAAGCCAAATTCTTGGTGCTGTCGGCGTGTGAAACAGGAGAGAGAGAGAGGCCTCTGTTGTTGGGTCACCAGCCCCAGTGGCACGTGGCACGTGGAGCCTCTTTTAAAAAGTTGCTTGCTTTTTCGTACCATCTGATTTATTAATCCTGTGCCCGATCGTCTGTACCCGAGCACGCTAAATCAAAGGGCTTTGCTTTCTTGCCGAAGCATGAATGGTGAGGCCAAGCTGGCACCGGACAAAATCATAAACTTCACCCAGACTGGTTTGGCAATCCACCTTTCCCTTGAAGGTTTGCGGCTCTCGTGGTCAGCAACAGGAGGTAGGGGGGGAAGTAATATGGTCAGAAGATCCTGTAAAAGAAGTGATTCTCTGGTGACCCTTTCCAACCAGCCTCCAAACAACACACAAAGAGACTGCCAAGTGCATGCATTTTAATTTTCTTTGCTCGGCTTCCTTTTAACAAACTTTCCCCCAGGGTTTCCTAGCTGGCAAATACGTAGTAATAAGAACGGGGGAGAGAGAGAGAGGAAAGACTATGGAAATTCTCGAGAAAGGAAAGCCCAAACAGCTGGTATCTTCATTGGACTGGACTCCTGTTTAGTCGTCATCCCTGGGATATCGTCCTGTTGGGATTTCTTGCAAATGAGAGCCGAGAGGGTTGCTGCTGCAAGCAGGGGCAGGAAACGGCCTCATTTCCAAGTGAAAGATCTGTTTATTCCCGCTATTGTTCGGTTTGAAACTGAGGTGGTTTCCAGTTCTTCTGAATTACCCCAATTAAGATGACTTCAGGAGGTTGTAGGTCAAGTGGGACCTCCGTGCGTGGGGGGCGAGAGGGGGGTGAAAGCCACATGTTTTCTAGGAAAGGCTAGATCAGGAGTCTGAGCTGGCTGGAGAATTCTGGGAATTGAAATCCACAAGTCTTAAAGCTGCCAACTTTGAAGACCTTTGGGAGGGATGGATGGATAGATAGATGGATAGATGGATGATAGATAAGATAGGTAGGTAGGTTGGTTGATAGGATAGGTAAATTAGATAGATAACATGGATGGATGGATGGATGGATGGATGGATGGATGGATGGATGGATGGATGGATAGATAGATGGATAGATAGATAGATAGATAGATGGATGGATAGATAGATGGATAGATGGATAGATAGATGGATAGATAGATGGATAGTTGGATGATAGATAAGGTAGATAGGTAGGTAGGATAGGGAAATCATCTATATCCAGATAGATAGATAGATAGATAGATAGATAGATAGATAGATAGATAGATAGATAGATAGATAGATAGATAGATAGATAGATAAAATAGATAAGATAGGTAGATAGTTAGGATAGGATAGATAGATAGATAGATAGATAGATAGATAGATAGATAGATAGATAGATAGATAGATAGATAGATTATAAAGAAAAGATATTGAGACTAGAAAGGATGCAGAGAAGAGCAACCAGGATGATGAGGAGACTGGAGGCTAAAACATACGATGAACAGTTGCAGGAACTGGGCATCATGGCTAATCTAGTGAAGAGAAGGACCAGGGGAGACATGAGTCTTCTAATATTTGAGGGGCTGCCCCAGAGAGGAGGAAGGGGTCAAGCTATTTCCCAAAGCACCCGAAGGCCAGACAAGGAACAATGGATGGAAACTGATCAAAGAGAGATTCAAGCTAGAAATAAGGAGAAATTTCCTGACAGTGAGAACAATCACTGGAGTTTGGGGGTTGATGGGTCGTGTTTGTTTCTTCTCCCTGACTGATCCGATCCTGGCTTGTCCTTTGAGATGATCTCATAGTATCCCTCGTCAATGAGCTGTCACTCTGGGGGAAAGCTGCCTCTTAATTTATTATTATCCGGTCAGTCCTCCCAAATCTTCTTAAGAGGAAAAGCCCAGCTGGTGTTTTCAACGGCCTCTTGTGAACAGTAGCAAGTAGCTGGCTTTTTTTTTTTTTTTGGTCAAAAATCCTGCAGTTGTAATACAGTACAAGTTCACACCCAGCAATCCTATCCCAGTGGAGGCTTCTTTAAAAAAAAAAAAAAGACTTTTTAATATCGCTCAGCCAAATTATGTCAGTCTTGTTCTTCCACAAACACCCTTCACTTCCATCTTTGCAATGCTTCATGCCAGACTTGCTTGCAACCCCAGCTGTGATTCTACCTGTATTTTTTACGGAAGAAATAGGAGGCCTCACAATTTAATGCATAAAATGTTGATTTCGTTATAAGGTTAATAATATAAAATACAAAAACGCAAGAGAAAATAATGGGAACAATAGGGGAGGGAAAAGGGAAGGGAAGATTACAGATTAACAAAGTTGGAAGGAAACTTGTAGATCATCTACCCTGTTTCCCCCAAAATAAGACATCCCCTGATAATAAGCCCAATCGGGCTTTTGAGCGCATGGCAATAAGGCCAAGCGCTTATTTCAGGGTTCCAAAAAATATAAGATGGGGCTTATTTTCGGGGAAACACGGTATCTATCTATCTGTCTGTCTGTCTGTCCTTCTATCCATCCATCTATTCATCTATATCTATCTATCCATCTATTATCCATCCATCCATCCATCCATCTACCCTGTTTCCCCCAAAATAAGACATCCCCTGATAATAAGCCCAATCGGGCTTTTGAGCACATGGCAATAAGGCCAAGCGCTTATTTCAGGGTTCCAAAAAATATAAGACAGGGTCTTATTTTCAGGGAAACATGGTAGTCCAGGAGACTAATGGCAGTCCAATCTTTTCTTGAAAGCCTCTAGGGATGAACTTCCGAAAAGTGTAGAAAAGAGGGGGGAAATAGAAAGAAAAGGCATTGACTTCCGACTCCCTTTGGTGCAGCAGAATAAGATAATGGCATCAAACCTTCATTTTTTTTTAATTTTTATATAATCGTATAAACTAGCCTTTTCTATAACAACAAACCTATCTAATTGGTAAACCCCAAAATCAAAGTTTCAGCTTTTTTTTCCCACCTCAAGCACAAAGTCCAGAAGCGGTTTCCAAGTCGAAACAAAAGGAATTGTTTTCGTTTGTTTGTTTTCCCCCCTTTAATCGAAGCAGTTAGTTTAGCCATCTCTGCTAACTCTGCCATCTTGTCCTTTGAGTTCATTTCATGGACATCCCCGTGTCTTTTTCTTGGCAACAGTAGAGAAGTTGCTTTCCGTTGGTTGTGTATGTACATTAGAGGTTAGGTAAATGTTTGCCGACAATGCCTTTAGACAGGCAACCCCACACACAGGCCAAATGCTTCTGGTGCAGAGACATATTGTTCTTTTCTTTTTTTTCTTTTTTTGTTTCTCAACCTTTTTAAATATATTTTTTTTATTAAAAATGTAATTGCAGTAGTAAAAACTAATACAAACCAAACTTAAAGAGAATGAAAAAAAGGAACAAAAAGTGCAGAAAAAAGAGAGAAGAAAAAGACAAGACAACTTTACTTTTTACAGTTAATTCCAAAATCTTACAGCAAAGTCAATATTCTAAATTGATCTGTTTATAAATTTCTTAGATCCAAATCTTTTTTTTATTAAAAAGTTTTTTTATTTTATAAACAAACAAACAAACAATACATAATCAACCATTATATCTTCTGAACACATCTTTTAAGTGTTCTTTTTGCTCCTCCAATATTTATCATACCTTAATATTGTAAACAAACAAATAATACATAATCCATCATTCAATTTATCTTCTGAGTACATCTTTTAAACCTTCTTTTTACTCCTCCAATATTTATCATGTCTTAATATTGTCATTCCCTTTATTATAACATTTCCCCCATTTTTCTTACTTCTCTATTAATACCTTGATCTATCTTTTAACTATATTAAAAATTAGACAACCATTTTATCCCCACACAACCTTCAACCCCCACCCCTCCCCACCCCCACCCCTGACTGGTGCAGAGACATATTGTTGATTGAATATCTGTCCTTTTCAACAGTGTCATAATTACTTTATTGGTTTTTTTTTTTTTTTTAATCCCATCCCTTGAATTCAAAAGCCTTCTCGAAGCACACAACTGTTTTCAGGCTGCCTGTAGTAATTAAAATCAGACTGGTGCCCTTCTAATCTGCTTTTCTTC
Source organism: Pantherophis guttatus (assembly GCF_059756535.1). Classification (NCBI taxonomy): domain Eukaryota; kingdom Metazoa; phylum Chordata; class Lepidosauria; order Squamata; family Colubridae; genus Pantherophis; species Pantherophis guttatus. The sequence continues at coordinate 30,248,588 of NC_142071.1, forward strand.
TCAAAGAGTGGCCAGAGATGATCCAAGAGGAAAAAACCCCTCTGAAGGTTGGATGTAGTAGCATCCTACGTGTCGTTGCAACGGGGCCCTACGCAAATAAAATCTTAGCCACCTGTTAGGGCTGTGGAGATTTCTTGGGGGAAGGAGATTGACAGCTTTCAGAGACATCCGTGTCTTGGAAAGTCCGATTGCTAACGGAAACAAGATGAAGATCAGGAAGAAAACTCCAAATCAGGGGTCTCCAAACTTGGCAAATTTAAGACTTGGGGACTTCAACTCCCAGAATTCCTCAGTTAATCATGCTGCCTGCGGAATTTTATTTATTTATTTAAATTTATTTATTTATTTATTTAAATTTATTTATTTATTTATTTATTTAAATTTATTTATTTATTTATTTAAATTTATTTATTTATTTATTTATTTAAATTTCTATGCCGCCCTTCTCCCTGAGGACTCAATTTTGGGAATTGAAGTCCCCAAGTCTTCAATTTTGGGAATTGAAGTCCCCAAGTCTTCAATTTTGGGAATTGAAGTCCCCAAGTCTTAAAGTTGCCACATTTGGAGACCTCTGCTCCAAATGGACCACGTCCGTGCTGCAAGAGAGGTTTCTTCCAACACTAGGATCCCAACCCTAGGAAAAACGTTAATCATCATTACCATTAACCTTTTAACAAATGTGGAAATATTTATTAATATGTGTTGGTTGCCAAGCGCCCAAATTTTGATCGTGTGACCGTGGGGGCACTGCAAGAGTCATAGGTCCTATGAGGACCTATGTCGTAAGTCCCTTTTTTTAAACTGCTGCCATTACTGTTGCACAGTCATTAAACAAATGGACATAAATTGAGGATTACCTGATGTAGAGTCCGTGGTTAAATCCTCCCATCCACCTCATTTCGGCCCAGCACTTTGGAGGGGCTGGGAAGCCTGGTCCAAAATGTTTTTCAGGAGGCTAGGCACCTGCTGAACCTCAAGGGAGAAGGCTTTGCTCCCCAAAGTTTTTAGGGGGCCACCACACACACACACACACACACACACACACACACACACACACACACACGGCTCTTGGATCTCATCAGGTAGCAACGTTTAAGGGCCCACCTTACCTGATCTACTGCTTATGGAGCAAGGCGAATAAATTTGCTTTATGATTATTTAGCCCTCCTTTTTTATTCCCTTAAAGGAAATAACAATAGGAATAGAAGTTAGACTTATATACCGCTTCACCATGCTTTTACAGCCCTCTCTAAGCGGTTTACAGAGTCAGCCTCTTGCCCCCCCAACAATCTGGGTCCTCATTTTTACCCACCTCGGAAGGATGGAAGGCAGCAAGAATAAATAACCTAATTTAGCATTTCTCAATCTTGGCAGCTTTGAAGACAGGTGGACTTCAACTCCCAGGATTCCCCAGCCAGCTATATGCTAATTCAGCGTTTCTCAGCCTTGGCAGATTCTGGGAGTTGAAGTCCACCCGCCTTCAAGCTGCCAAGGTTGAAAAACACGGCACTAAGTCCATATTAAAAAATAAAAAAATAAAATAAATATATTATAATAATCAACTTCCCCAAAAGTCCCGAATGCAGCCCTTAAAAGATCCCTTCCTGGGGAAGTTGGCGCAGAGCTGATTTCCTTACCCTTTGTCCCCCATACAAAAAAAGGAACACAACTCAACCAAAGTTTAACACAACTTCTTTTTTTTTTTTCCCTTACCCTTTGCATCCCTTATAAATACGAACGCAGCTCGCCGCCTAACTTTGCAAGTCATCGCGTAAATCGCGAAAGCATACAAAATGGGGGGTGCTCTACCCCCACCTCAACAGGACTGCTTATTTAGAGGGGGGCTTATTTCCTCTACACCCCACCCCAAATTCATCTCTTCCTGAGACCCGAGGTTTCTAGGCCAACCTCGTTTGGTGGCCTGGCAATTGTATAACCCGTTGGACTGAAAATCCGTAAGTTAAAACCACTAATCAGATCTGACGGTGAGATTATTGCAAAGGCGAGCGAGGCTGGCATCCGTGGTTACATCATCTCCTTTTGTTTATACTGGGGGGGGCGGGCAGGATGGGGGGGAGAAATTCAGCCCCTTTGATCTCTTCCTGGAGACTTCAGTTGCAGTTTGGTTGCAGAGTCCTGTTTTCTATAAAGATATATACGAAATATCTTTTTAAAAAAAAAAAAAAAAACACCTTTAATTTCTCTCTCTCTCTTCCCCCGCCGGTCTAGCTAATTAAATACGTTTTAAAGGAACAAAAGAGCCTTTTTTTCCCCCATTTTATGAGTGTGTCCTGCAAAAGCAATTTGAAATAATCGACCACAGTTTTTTTCCAGGTGCTTTAGAAACGGCCTCTCCGTCGATGCAAATCTGGATTAACCCACTGGCTTCCCCCCCTTCCTCTCTTGCGTAGCTGCCAGCGGCTGTGTTGATTGTCCATTTCCGAAGAAACACACAAACACATACACACCTCGTGCATGCACCATAGAAGGTCAGGACTTTTTTCCACTCCCATCCGTTGCGTGTCCACCCCAATCTGTATAAATCGTCTTAAAGAGGCAGGCGCCGAGATGGGTTTTAGTAAACCCCACGTTGACTAAAACGTTCTTGGCAAGGGAAGGGGTTGCTAAGCCCTTCTTGGCAAGGGAAGAAGGGGGGCATGGAAGAAGGGTGGATTTTCTCTTGGTTGGGGCAGGTTGCCAAGTGCCCGAATTTTGATCGCTGGGATTTGGAGTGGGGGGCGCACTGCAAGGATCATAAGTCACATTTTCCCCCCCCCGTGCCGTTGTAACGTCAAACATCAGTCTACCTGTATTGGCTGAAACTGTGTGATGAATAGAAGCGTAGTGTGTTTGCGCTCTTGGTTTTTTACAAAGGGGCTCATCTGAAAGATACTATTTTCCTTTTTTTTTTAAATTGATTTTTATTATAACATATAGTGATACATTCAGTACATTTTCGGTTCATTGGTGCAATTATATACATATATACATCTACATGCATTATTACTTGTCTTTTATTTGATATTGTTTCTTAAAGCTAGATTTGATTTCAAAACACTTAAAGATAATAGTGCTCAACTCTCTAAGACTAAATATAATAATATTCATATAGATTTTGTTAATTAATTAATATTTAATCTCTATTTCCTTCTTTATTTCTTTTCCCCATCCATTCGTTACTAAGATACTATTTTCCTATCGTTTCGGGCACCTTTCGGGCAGGGTGGCATGCGTTCCAGTCAGGGTGGATAAAAATCAATGATTTTTTTTAAAAAAAATCAGATTTTTTTTTATTTAAATCGGATTTTTTTTATTTAAATCGGATTTTTTTGATTTTTATCGAATTTATTTTAATAAAAAACTTTTGGGGTAAAAATCTATGGTAAGATAGTTTTCTATTTAAGATACATAAATAATTTAGTTTATTCAGCATGAAATGGAGCTTAGTTATGTAGCAGGAGGCTGTATATTCTGCAACACTGGGACTATCGGTGAGTCAACAGTGGGTCAAAGGAGGAGCAGAGATGACAGTTGCTCTTTAAAAAATTATGATTTAAATCGAGTTGATTTAAATCAAGCCTTTTTACTAGTGATTTAAATCATTATTTAAATTGTGATTTAAATCAACTCGATTTAAATCAAATCTATCCTGGTTCCAGTTTTCTCCTTGGTATATGACCTTATTTTCTCGTGGAAAAATAAAAGGAAAAATCTAAAAGACGGTCATTTTTCTTTCGTTTTTTTACATTTAGAACTTAGCTTTGCAAGAAAAAATTTAAGGGAAAAAATAAAGGACAAGCCTGGGAAAAAAAATCTGAAAGAGGACAATTTTTTCTTTTTTCTTTTCTTTTTTTTTTAGTTGTTTATGTTTAGAACTTAGCTTTGCAAGAAAAACTTGAAGGGCAAACTTTTACAAAAAAAAGGCTTGTTCTAATAAAAAAAAATACTGAAAACATCGAAGGGCACATGATGCAAACTTGTTTATTTTGAAAGGGCAATTCCCCTCTTCACATGTTTCGCATGAATTTGAAAGAGCGCGCATTAAGTGGTACCATTTGCAGGAAAGGGCCCCGCGTAAAGGACAGAAGGGAGCTTTTTGCAAAATAAATAAATCTAAAGGACAGCTTTCCGAAATGAAAGGCTGACCTTTATAATAAAGACGGTATGCCCTCTGGCTCGTCTTAAAAGGGATCTAGAAAACGGGCCCCATCTCTGACACGTATCCTGCCCTCCTGGGGTTCCAGAAAGACCTTAAAACTTCGCTTTTGGAGAGGAATGTAGTTTAGGGCAGGGGTCTCCAACCTTGGCAACTTTAAGACTTGTGGACTTCAATTCCCAGAATTCCTCAGCCAGCTTTGCTGGCTGAGGAATTCTGGGAGTTGAAGTCCACAAGTCTTAAAAGTTGCCAAGGTTGGAGACCCCTGATCTAAAGAACCAGCAAAGCTGGCTGAAGAATTCTGGGAGTTGAAGCCCACAAGTCTTAAAAGTTGCCAAGGTTGGAGACCCCTGATCTAAAGAACAAGCAAAGCTGGCTGAGGAATTCTGGGAGTTGAAGCCCACAAGTCTTAAAAGTTGCCAAGGTTGGAGACCCCAGATCTAAAGACCCAGCAAAGCTGGCTGAGGAATTCTGGGAGTTGAAGCCCACAAGTCTTAAAAGTTGCCAAGGTTGGAGACCCCTGATCTAAAGAACCAGCAAAGCTGGCTGAGGAATTCTGGGAGTTGAAGCCCACAAGTCTTAAAAGTTGCCAAGGTTGGAGACCCCTGATCTAAAGACCCAGCAAAGCTGGCTGAGGAATTCTGGGGGTTGAAGTCCACAAGTCTTAAAGTTGCCAAGGTTGGAGACCCCTGATCAAAAGAACCAGCAAATGTGGCTGAGGAATTCTGGGAGTTGAAGTCCACAAGTCCACAAGTCTTAAAAGTTGCCAAGGTTGGAGACCCCAGATCTAAAGACCCAGCAAAGCTGGCTGAGGAATTCTGGGAGTTGAAGCCCACAAGTCTTAAAAGTTGCCAAGGTTGGAGACCCCAGATCTAAAGACCCAGCAAAGCTGGCTGAGGAATTCTGGGAGTTGAAGCCCACAAGTCTTAAAAGTTGCCAAGGTTGGAGACCCCTGATCTAAAGACCCAGCAAAGCTGGCTGAGGAATTCTGGGAGTTGAAGTCCACGAGTCTTAAAGTTGCCAAGGTTGGAGACCCCTGATCTAAAGACCCAGCAAAGCTGGCTGAGGAATTCTGGGAGTTGAAGCCCACAAGTCTTAAAAGTTGCCAAGGTTGGAGACCCCAGATCTAAAGACCCAGCAAAGCTGGCTGAGGAATTCTGGGAGTTGAAGCCCACAAGTCTTAAAAGTTGCCAAGGTTGGAGACCCCTGATCTAAAGACCCAGCAAAGCTGGCTGAGGAATTCTGGGAGTTGAAGTCCACGAGTCTTAAAGTTGCCAAGGTTGGAGACCCCTGATCTAAAGAACCAGCAAAGCTGGCTGAGGAATTCTGGGAGTTGAAGTCCACAAGTCTTAAAAGTTGCCAAGGTTGGAGACCCCAGATCTAAAGACCCAGCAAAGCTGGCTGAGGAATTCTGGGAGTTGAAGCCCACAAGTCTTAAAAGTTGCCAAGGTTGGAGACCCCAGATCTAAAGACCCAGCAAAGCTGGCTGAGGAATTCTGGGAGTTGAAGCCCACAAGTCTTAAAAGTTGCCAAGGTTGGAGACCCCTGATCTAAAGACCCAGCAAAGCTGGCTGAGGAATTCTGGGAGTTGAAGTCCACAAGTCTTAAAAGTTGCCAAGGTTGGAGACCCCTGATCTAAAGACCCAGCAAAGCTGGCTGAGGAATTCTGGGAGTTGAAGTCCACAAGTCTTAAAAGTTGCCAAGGTTGGAGATCCCTGGTTTAGGGAATATAGTTTTGGAGGGGTGGGGAGTGTAGTTCAGAAAAATAATAATAATAACCTTATAAACAGGTGTGAGAACATAACCGAAAGCCCTTCCTTAGGACTTCAGTTCTAGCCTCAGATGCCTCTTCCTGTTTGTGATTTTTCACCCAGAGCATAGTTGCCCTATCAGAAAATGGAAGGAGGAAGTTCCTGCAGGGTAAGGCCAGGACATCTGGCGATGTCTTACTTGACTGCTGTCCCGAGCTTTGCAAAAAAAAAAAAAAAATTAAAAACAATTAATAATCAAAAGAAAAAGACCTCGCTTCACTTTTCGCAGAAGCAGGAGGTCTCGAATCCTGAACCTTGTGAGAAAATGTACCAGATGGCTGGGTTAGCCCTGACTTCCTGCCAACCTGTACGGCGTTAAGGAGGGCTGAAAGCATTGAAGTCTTTCTCCCTCTCTCCCCCTCTCCCTCCTCTTTCCCTCTCTCCCTTAGTCTCTCCCTCTCTTTCTCTCCCTCCCTCTCTTTTTCTCTCTCCCTCTCCTTTTCTTTCTTTCCCTCTCTCTCCCCCTCTTTTTCTCTCTCTCCCTCCCCCTCTCTCTTTCTCTGTCCCTCCCTCCTTCTCTCTCTCTTTCTCCCTCCCTCCCTCCTTCTCTCTCTTTCTCTCTCCCTTCTCTCTCTTTCCCTCCTTCTCTTTCTCCCTCTCTCTTTTTCTCTCTCCCTCCCTCCCATTCACTCTCCCTCCCTCTCTCTCTCTTTCTCTCCCTCCCTTCCCCACACCCCACCCATTCCCAGGCACACGCAGAAAATTCCAGGTGGCCTCCAAGCAACACTTTGAGCCAGGACAGAATGTCCTAGGAAGGAAGAAAGGCCATTCGCTCTTCCAGGGAAGAATTGGCCGTGCCTCCTTTCTGTTTTCCATCAAGCCAGGCAGAGCAGGCAGCCCTGCATACAAATGCAGGAACTTCCACCTACCTATGAACTCTCCCAGCTCAAAGCATCCCCTCCTGTTGCCCCGTTACGAGATGCTGCCACGCTCGGCTTCCCAATTTGGGAGAGAGGAGAGACCCCCCCTCCTCCCCACCCAGCCCCGGGGACACACACACACCCCCCGAAGCACCTCCTGAGCTGCCTTCCGTCCAATTCACCTTTCGCCTTTCCTCTTTCCGCAGATTACCTGGCCAACCGGGGACGTTTGAGCGAGACGGATGCCAGGCGCAAATTCTGGCAGATCCTCTCAGCTGTGGAATATTGTCACGGCCGGAAGATCGTACACCGGGATCTCAAAGCCGAGAATCTCCTGCTCGATAACAACATGAATATTAAGATAGCAGGTATTTCAGACATCAATCACTTCCGCATGGAGTGTGGGGGTGTTTGTTTGTTTGTTTATTTATTTATTTATTTATAGAATTTATTATCTATCTATCTATCTATCTATCTATCTATCTATCTATCTATCTATCTCTCTCTCAAGGTTGACTCAGCCTTCCATCCTTTCTAAGGTAGGTAAATTGAGGACCTGGATTGTGGGGGCAATAAGCTGACTTTGTATAAATATACAAAAGTATGAAGGCTATTGCTTAACGCACTGTAAGCTGCCCTGAGTCTCCAGAGAAGGGCGGCATATAAATCAAAAAACAAACTATATACATACATACATACATACATACATACATACATACATACATACATACATACATACATATAAAATTAAAAACAATAGCCCACCCCCCATCCTACTTGCACTCATGTGTATTAGATAAAATTGGCCCTAAAGTCTTGCTAAAAATTGCTCCTGCATGACCTTTCCCCCCTCTTCTTGGCCAAATCACAATCATTTTGAACGTTGCGGAGTTTTACTCCTGTTTGCAGTGCCGTAGCAACCCCTACCACCTCCTGCCAGATGTGTAGGTTACAATCAAATTAATTAATTTGGGGAGGGTGGGTTAGAGCAGCAGCAACTCAAAAATGGAAACTCTCGGGTTATTTTAGCACGCTTGATTCCGTTTTAATTACAAATTTAAATACAGCAGATGTTTGCCGCAGTAGGATAATTTCCCTTTCTGACTCTGTATAATGCAAAGGGTTCTTGGATTGCCCGACTAGAATTTTAAATTTTTTTTTTTTGAGAGGAACGAGAAGCGGGGAGATGTTTGAGCTTCTCGAGTGTTTTGTAACGCTGTCAAGTTCTTGGAAGAAATGATCTCTTGCAACTTCGGCAGAGAGCGTTTGGTTCCAAGAAGGAGGAACTCAGAATTGCGGGCATTGAGTTCCAGAGGGGTTGACAGCAATAGGGAAGCGGGAATGGATGCTGAAATGACTTCAGAGCAGCTGGCATTAGTAACGGAGGTCATCTATTATTGTAGTTTAATTTTGCATCTGGGGTAGTTTGAATGGAGAGAGAACCACGATCTGGAAAATAAACCTTGGTGGTTCCCAATTGGGTTTGGATAAAATATTGTCATTTCTACTTGCTTGTAAAGGACCATTTTATGCTGTTAAAAGATTTCGATATTTTTGCAACTCTTGGCTGGTACTTACTATGTTTCCCCAAAAATAAGACCAGGTCTTAATATAATTTTTGCTCCAAAAGATGCATTAGGGCTTACTTTCTGGTTAGGTCTTAATTTTTGGGGAAATACAGTACTAAATGCACCCATCAGGGAACATCTTCAGTGCTAGAAGGGAGGGGGAAGAAGGAGAAGAGGAAGGAAGGAAGGAAGGAAGGAAGGAAGGAAGGAAGGAAGGAAGGAAGGAAGGAAGGAAGGAAGGGAGAGAAAGAAAGAAAGAAAGAAAGAAAGAAAGAAAGAAAGAAAGAAAGAAAGAAAGAAAGAAAGAAAGAAAGAAAGAAAGAAGACTGACTGTGGGGTCTTTGGTGCTCTCTGAGCTTGGTTTTCCTGCAGACGTTTCATGACCCAACTAGGGAACATCTTCAGCACTAGAAGGGAGGGGGAAGAAGGAGAAAAGGAAGGAAGGAAGGAAGGAAGGAAGAAAGAAAGAAAGAAAGAAAGAAAGAAAGAAAGAAAGAAAGAAGGAAGGAAGGAAGGAAGGAAGGAAGGAAGGAAGGAAGGAAGGAAGGAAGGAAGGAAGGAAGGAAGGAAGACAGACTGTGGGGTCTTTGGTGCTCTCTGAGCTTGGTTTTCTTGCAGACGTTTCATGACCCAACTAGGAAACATCTTCAGTGCTAGAAGGGAGGGGGAAGAAGGAGGAGAGGAAGAAAGGAAGGAAGGGAAAGAAAGAAAGAAAGGAAAGAAGGAGGAAAGAAAGAAAGAAGAAAGAAAGAAAGAAAGAAAAAGAAAGAAAGAAAGAAAGAAAGAAAGAAAGAAAGAAAGAAAGAAAGAAAGAAAGAAAGAAAAAGAAAGAAGACAGACTGTGGGGTCTTTGGTGCTCTCTGAGCTTGGTTTTCTTACAGACATTTCATGACCCAACTAGGGAACATCTTCAGTGCTAGAAGGGAGGAGGGTTTGTGGAAAGGAGGAGGAGGACTGAAGGGTCCTTGGTGCTCTCTGAGCCTGGTTGTTTTCTTGCAGACATTTCATGACCCAAGTAGGGAACATCATCAGTGCCAGAAGGAAGGGGAATTTATATACAAGGGCCTTTTAGTGCTGATTCTGTTAGCAGGTCAGGAAATGAAACATCCGAGAGAGCACCAAGAACCCCACAGTTCTGTGGCATTTACCCATCCGGTTCTCCTGAAATTCACCAGAGATCAGATGCACGTTCACCCAAATACACACACACACACACACACACACACACACACACACACACACACACACACACACACACACACACACACACACAAGGCATTTGACCCAGGAAGGAAGGGATTGGTTGCAAAAAAAACCACCGCCTCTCTGTGCCCCAGAAATCAGGGCAGCCTCTTTAGAAAGAAAGCCTCGATTTACAAGCTAACACCGCCGGGTGACTCTTTGACAGCAGCGTGCGAAAGAACAGACTGCCGAGACAAATGAAACTGCACACACTTCCATGTCTCCTGGAGGCTTTCCCACCAAGGACTGTGCTGGCGCTAGTTCGAATCCACACCCCTCCCTCCCCTCCCTCTGGCTGCCTCGTTGCCGGAGGCTGACTGGGCAGGTGACGTTAACTCGTGAAAGAGGAGAAACAGGTCCTTCTGGTTCCTCCATTGTCTCCTCTACCCTTCACACTTGGCTCCTTCTTCGCTCAGAAGTTCTGCCCTTTTCAGCCACCAATTTAATTTAATTTTATTTATTTTTTTGCAATGCTCAGGCCCTTCAGGAGGTGGGGATTTCAACCCTTCCTTGGAAGATGTGTGTGTGTGTGTGTGTGTGTGTGTGTGTGTGTGTGAATGGATTGGAGCAACAACCTATATATTTGGGAAACCAGAAATTGCTCCATTCGGTCAGGCTGATCCACAGCTTCCACGTTGGCCCTTTCAAATTGTATTTATTTTTATTGTATGTATTTATTTATTTTCGTCACACACGTATTAGATAACACAGAGGTCTTCGAACGTGGCAGCTTTAAGACTTGTGGACTTCAACTCCCAGAGTTGAAGTTAACGAATTAAAGCTGCCAAGTTTGAAGACCTCTGGCATAGATAGATAGATAGATAGATAGATAGATAGATAGATAGATAGATAGATAGATAGATAGATAGACTCTAGAAAGAGTGCAGGGAAGAGCAACCAAGATGATTAGGGGACTGGAGGCTAAAACATACGATGAATGGTTGCAGAAACCTATCTTATCTATCTATCCATCTTCTATATCTACCTACCTACCTACCTTATCTATCTATCTATCCATCCATCCATCCATCCATCTTCTATATCTACCTTCCTATCTACCTATCTTACCTATCTATTTATCTATCTATCCATCCATCCATCCATCCATCCATCCATCCATCTTCTATATCTACCTTCCTATCTACCTATCTTACCTATCTATGTATCTATTTATCTATCTATCTATCCATCCATCTTCTATACCTACTTACCTATCTACCTATCTACCTACCTATCTTATCTATCTATCTATCTTATCTATCTACCTACCTACCTATCTATACCAGAGGTCTTCAAACTTGGCAGCTTTAAGGCTTGTGGACTTCAACTCCCAGAATTCTGGGAGCTGAAGTCCACAAGTCTTAAAGCTGCCAAGTTTGAAGACCTCTGAGATAACAGATATAAGTACAAACATGATTGTGAATCCGTGAAATGGATATTTGGAGAGGTCAAACCAGGCAGGGGGGAAGAAGACGAAGCAGAGGGAGGAGAGGTCCAGTCGGCCTCCAGCCAAGCCTGATGCCAGGTGATTTCCTCAGGTGTCCCAGGCAGTTTCTTAGCAACGGTGGAACAGTGCAGGGGTTTTTTTTTTTCATCCCCAGATGTTTTTTTTTTTTTTTCAACTTCCCCATCTAAGCTGCCACGGGTCGCCTCCTTTCGAAATGCCAACTGGAGTCGGCTGAGCTTTTTGAATCAAATAGCAAAGGCGGGGGGGGTCTCCTAAAACTTCATTTTTAGACTCCCCCTGGGGGTCGCCAGTCGACACTGTCTAACCGACGGCACCCTGAGGAGACCCTCTCTGTGGGAGCGTACTGGTCGGTGGGAGGCTATCGGAGGCAGAAGGCAGTCTCGTAGTTATCGATGTCCTAGAAGAACTGAAGAAGCTTCTTGGATGAAGAAACGAAACGTTTTCAAAGAAAAAGACCAAGGAAGTCCAGTTGCCTTTTTAGAAAGGAAGAAAAAAAAAAAAACCAAAACACCCACTTCCAGTCTCCAGTGGTCCCACCAGTTGAGACTTCCAAGAACATTACATTTTTCGTAGAAATTTAAGCAAAAACGTTTAAGTGACATGTAAGGGACATTGAATTTGACTCCTGGGGTTAGAGACTGCTGTATTCTACATATATGTTCTGACCTAGGCTTCCCAAGAACAGGAAGCAGACTCCTCGTCCCAACAAAAACCCCTTTTTATTAAGTGACTGTGAATTCCTCTCATTCACATCCAGCCAAGTCTTTCAAGAGTGAATTTTACAGTCACAGACCTTATCTGGCTTGGAGAGCTGCCAGGCCAATATCTTCAAAACTTGGCAAGGAGTCTCGGAGAGTCACGAACCGATTAAGTGAACTAATTGTCTCTTGCAAACTCCCCTCCCCTTTTGCTCCTCTTTTATTCCCTATGGGAGGGGCCGTTCACCGTTCACCTGTGGCTTTACTCCTGAGTCGACCCTTCTTCCTTAGCTGTTCCCTTTTCCTAGCAGCTCTGAGCATGTGCACACTGGGAACAGGCTCCAGCTGTTCTTCTGCCTCACTGATGTTTGACTCCGAAGGCAGCTGACAACTATCAGACGGCTCTGGCCCCATCTCTGCCTCCGACGCAGAGCCCTCATTAGAGCCCTCCCCAGGCTCCAGGACTGGCCCATGTTCCTCCCCAACCTCCTCACTGTCCGAATCTGCTACCAGTTCCGCTGGCTGCTGGCACCCATGAGAAATCATCTTCCACTTGTGTTTTCTTGACCTAGCCAGGTAGAACAGCAGTATCTCTTGTCCATCTGGTGATTTTTTTTTCTTCTTCTTCTTCTTCCTCCTCTGCAGATTTTGGGTTTGGAAACTTCTACAAAAGCGGGGAGCCTCTGACCACGTGGTGCGGAAGTCCTCCTTACGCAGCTCCCGAGGTCTTCGAAGGCCAGCAGTACGAGGGGCCGCAGCTGGACATTTGGGTATCTGCATCATGTTAAACGGAGCACTTCCTTTTTCTTGAAATGCCCTGTTTCTTTTCTACATTTTGTTTTTCTGGCTTGCTAAAAATACCTCCTCCTTGTCGCAAGAAGGGAGCTTTGAGACCAAAAAGGGCTTCCCGTTGAAACCTGCAAGACGGGAAGCAGCTCAGCTGATGCAGAAAATGGACTCCAATTCTCCTCCTTTCTCTCTCTCTCTTTCTCCCTCTCTCTCATTTTCTCTGTCTTTCTTTCTCTCTCTCTCTCATTTTCTCTCTCCCCCTCTCTCATTTTCTCTCTTTCTCCCATTATCTCTCTCTCATTCTCTCTCTCTCCCTCTCATTTTCTCTCTCTGTCTCATTATCTCTCTCACTCTCTCATTTTCTCTCTCCCTCCCTCATTTTCTCTCTCCCTCCCTCATTTTCTCTCTCTCATCTCTCTCTCTCGTTTTCTCTCTCCCCCTCTCTCAGTTTCTGTCTTTCTCTCATTATCTCTCATCTCTCTCTCTCCCTCTCTCGTTATCTCTCTCATCTCTCTCTCTCATTTTCTCTCTCCCCCTCTCTCATTTTCTGTTTTTCTCTCATTATCTCTCACTATCTCTCTCTCTCTCATTCTCTCTCTCCCTCTCTCATTTTCTATGTCTTTTTCTCATCTCTCTCTCTCTCATTCTCTCTCTCCCTCTCTCATTTTCTATGTCTTTTTCTCATCTCTCTCTCATTATCTCTCTATCTCCCCCTCTCTCATTCTCTCTCTCTCATTTTCTCTCTCTCCCTCTCATTTTCTGTCTTTCTCTCATTATCTCTCTCTTATTCTATCTCCCCCCTCTCTCTCTTTGTCTCTCCCCCTCTCATTTTCTCTGTCTTTCTCTCATTATCTCTCTCATTATCTCTCTATCTCCCTCTCTCTCTCTTTCTCTGTCTTTCTCTCCCTCATTATCTCTCCCTCCCTCATCCTCTCTCATTTTCTCTCTCTTTCTCTCTCTCATCCTGCATCTGGACCAAGCTGTGTTGGCATGTCAACGCTGGGTTTAGCAGATTAAATTCTTCCCCCTTGGGAGACCCCACCAGATTCTCAAAAGGCTGGAGGGATTTTTGGCTGCTAGCTTTCTAGGGGGAAGAAAGCCTGGCCTTTGGCAGTCCTGCTGTAGGGCTCATCCAAGCCCTCTGCTTGCCTTCCTTCATGCAGCTCTTGAGGGAAAAGGAAACACGGGGGAGACCCCAGAGTCCCTCAGAGGACACCTAGCAGAGCCCAGGGCCTTATGAGGTTTTTTTTTTTTTTTAATGCATTCTGAGCCTCTCCTGGGATTAGCAGGGTTTCTGCGGGTGCCTTTGCAGGCTCTTGTGGATTTGGAGGCAAAGTCTTCCACCCTTTTGGGTCACGCAAGGCGAGGGAAGAACAACACGAAGTGGTCTAGAGACTTGGCTTTCTTTCCAGCAGTGTTCAGCCTATCTGCTGATTGGTTGCAGGCCCGGACGGCGGATGTAGGGCGGGTCCCTTAAGGACCAAAGGCCATCTTTGAAGTTGGTCCATCGGAAGCAGGGCAGGGTCCCAACATCAGCGCCCGTCCTCTCCCACCCTGCTGGACCAGTGAGCCTGTTTCCTCCATCAGGGCTCTGTAATGAGGAGCAGCTCCCCCCTGCCCAGGGTTCCCTGCCCTTCACTTCCAAATAAATCCTCTGCACACCCCAAGCAGGCTGACGAAAGCACCTCACGCTCTCCGCAAACGTGCCAAAACAACGGGGATTGATGGCAGGAGCTGTTGACTTGGCCGGGCTGCTAACGAAAACATCCTGCCTTGTGGATCCCAGAAGGAAAGAATGTGCCTTAGAGCACGGAGATCGGCGGGGCGGGGCCAGCTTTGCTGACAAAACCGGTCAATGTTTGCTCCCTAATGGTGCCTTTGATAGGAACCAGGGCTGGTCAGAGAAGTGCTCGGCCAGATGTTGTAAAATTGGGGAGGGAGGGAGGGAAGGAGAGAGGGAGGGAGGGAGGGAGGAAGGAAGGAGAGGAAAAATGGGAGGGAGGAAAGGAAGGAAGAGTAAAGGAGAGGAAAATGATAGGAGTGGGAGGGAGGGAGGGAGGGAGAAAGGAAAAGAAGGAGATGGGAGTGGGGAGGAAGGAAGGAAAGAGGAGGAAGGGAAGGAAAGAAGGAGATGGGAATGGGAGGGAGAGTGGAAGGAAGGAGAGGCAGAGAAGGAAAGGAAAAACGAGGGAGGGAGGAAAGGAAGGAAGGAGGAAGGGAAGGAAGGAGATGAGAATGGGTGGGAGAGAGGAAGGAAGGAAAGGGAGGGAGAGAGTAAAGGAGAGGAAAAATGGGAGGGAGGAAAGGAAGGAAGAGTAAAGGAGAGGAAAACGATGGAAGTGGGAGGGAGGGAGGGAGAAAGGAAAGGAAGGAGATGGGAGTGGGGAGGAAGGAAGGAAGGAAAGAGGAGGAAGGGAAGGAAGGAAGGAGATGAGAATGGGTAGGAGAGAGGAAGGAGGGAAAGGGAGGGAGAGAGTAAAGGAGAGGAAAAATGGGAAGGAGGAAAGGAAGGAAGAGTAAAGGAGAGGAAAATGATGGGAGTGGGAGGGAGGGAGAAAGGGAGAAAGGAAAGGAAGGAGATGGGAGTGGGCAGGAAGGAAGGAAAGAGGAGGAAGGGAAGGAAAGAAGGAGATGGGAATGGAGGGGAAGAGGAAGGAAGGAAAGGGGGAGAAGGAAAGGAAAAACGGGAGGGAGGGAGGAAGGGAAGGGAAGGGAGGAGGAAGGAAAGGAAGGAAGGAAATGGGAATGGAAGGAAAGAAAAGGAAGGAAGGAAACGAAACATGATACGATGACTACTGTGTATGGAACAGAGTTGCGCTGAAGGCATCTTGTGTCCCCTGATCTCAGATCACGCCATCCTCTTTTGCAGAGCATGGGCGTGGTCCTTTACGTCTTGGTTTGTGGCGCTTTGCCCTTCGACGGACCGACTCTCCCCATCCTGCGGCAGAGAGTTTTGGAAGGAAGGTTCCGCATCCCCTATTTCATGTCTGAAGGTACAGCTACTGCTGCTTTTGGGGTCTTTCCGCCTTCATTCCCTGCAGACTGTCCTCGGCTATAGGTGACGGAGATGGGAAGGGAAGAGAAGTCCCCAAAGATCTGCTTTTTTTTTTTTTTTTTTTTGCCTTTGGACAACTCACTTTAGGGGCCGATTCTCTCCCTTATGATTGGTCCATTGTCCTCATAGTCAGATGATTGACATTCGAGCACTTTGCAACCAGTTTCCCCATGGCCACATCACCGTTTGCAGCCTTAACAACTGGTTTCCAACAAGCAGACGGGCCACAACAGCTTCTCCGCTTCTCTAACGACAAGCCTATCTAATCCAAGTTTCATTTTTTTCCCTCCCCAAGCACAAAGTCCAGAAGTGGTTTCCAAGCAGAAACAAAATGAACTGTGTTTTTTTTATTCTTTAATCAAAGCAGTTGGTTTAGCCATCTTTGCTAACTCCCTCACCTTTTGCAGCCATTTGTCCATTGATGTTTCACTTAACAACCGCGTCACTTAGCGACGGAGTTGTTGGTCCCAGTAGGGGCCATTAAGGGATGATTACCTGTATCAATGGCTTGTAATGTATAGATGATGTAATAATGGGTGAAATGTGAATAATAATCGTGTAGAATGTGAAGGATGTGTGTTTTTGTTTTATTTTATTTTATTATAGTTTTCTTATATATGATGTACATTTAAGATGGCATTTAATTTCGTTGCAGTGCAGTGACAATAAAGTAAACTTAAACTTAATGGCACTAAAGTTTGGGTTACCTCTGATTGAAATTTCGTTTTAATACCCTGTTTCCCTGAAAATAAGACATCCCCTGATAATAAGCCCAGTCGGGCTTTTGAGCTCATGCGCTAAAATAAGCCTCCCCCCGAAAATAAGCCCTCCCCAAAAATACTTAAAACACAGAGCTGGAAATCAGATAAGACGGCAAGAGGAGCCCCATCTTGCTCCACGTGCCCCAAAATAATAAGACCTCTCCAAAAATAAGGCCAAGCACTTATTTCGGGGTTCAAAAAAATATAAAACAGGGTCTTATTTTCGGGGAAACACAGTATATGCCGATTAGTGTACATACAGAAGTGACAGTCAAGTTATTCTATTATTATATCTATTCTATATCGAGACGCTCCCCTTCCTGTATCCAACTCACTTTCTCATTTTTGGGGTCCGCGCAGAGTGCGAGCATCTCATCCGGAGGATGCTGGTTCTGGATCCATCCAAGAGACTGAGCATTGCTCAGATTAAGGAGCACAAGTGGATGCTAATGGAGGTTCCGGTCCAAAGACCCGCGCTCTATTCCCAGGGGCAAGAGAACGGACCTCCCATCGGAGAATACAACGAGCAAGTCCTGAGGTTGATGCACAGCCTGGGAATTGACCAGCAAAAGACCATTGAGGTAAAAACAATCTCCAGCATTAAGAAATGATTTAACCCAGGGTCCTCCAAAAGTGGCAGCTTTAAGACCTGTGGACTTCAACTCCCAGAATTCCCCCAGCCAGACCCATATTTCTCAACCTTGGCCACTGGAAGACATGCAGACTTCAACTTCAAAAGAGCCTTGATAGTACAGTGGTTTAGTGCACCCTGTTATTAACACAGCTGCCTGCAATTTCTGCAGGTTCGATTCTCGCCAGGCTCAAGGTTGACTCAGCCTTCCATCCTTTCTAAGGTAGGTGAAATGAGGACCCAGTTTGTGGGGGCAATAAGCTGACTTTGTATAAATATACAAAAGTATGAAGGCTATTGCTTAACGCATTGTAAGCCACCCTGAGTCTCCGGAGAAGGGCGGCATATAAATCAAATTAAAAAATAAAATAAAAAAAACTCCCAGAATTCCCCAACCAGCATGCTTTAAAAATAACTGGATTTCACGTCTGGCCAGGGAATTCTGGGAGTTGAAGTCCACAAGACTTAAAGCTGCCAAGTTTGGAGATTTCTGGTTTAATCTCTTGGATTATTGCTCTGCAAGCGCAAGACCTGATTTTTATTTCATTCTCAGGACTTTGGGGGAGATACTTCCAGCAGAGGGGCCTAAATACTTGCATTCATCATCTCCCTTTAACGACCCCATAATCTCTTGCCAGGGTGGAGTCTAGGCAACAAAATGGAGCTGAGTGTTTTAATGGCCGGATGCCCTTCCTCTCGCCAATGCGGAGTTTTGTTCAGCAGATATATTCTCATTGTGCCCAGAGAGAGAAATATCTGCCTCTACAATATTTGCATTGCTTTAGTAAAATAATTGCGGAATAAAAGTAATCCCGTTTACAGGGTAGTCCTGTAATTTGCAACCCTTTGTTTAGTGACCATTTGACTTTCATGGTCCTTGCACTTATGACCGACACAACTTTCGGTCACAGCATGATCAAAATTTGGGTGTTTGGGGCAACAGGCAGATATTACCATACTTGCGATGTCCTTTGGGATCCTTCCCAGATCACAAGCCAAGTCTTCCAACGAGCAGAGTCCGTGGGGGAAGCTGGATCCGCTTAATGACCTCATGTCCACTTAACAACCGCAGGGATTCATGTAACGAAGGTGGCCAAAAACGTTAGTCGAATCAGGCGCGAGCCACTTAAGAACTCACCTTCCTTAGCAGTGGAAATTCCAATCCCCATTGTTGTTGTAACTCAAGGAGTATCTATACCTTAGGTCTCCAAAATTGTTGGGAAGGGGGCTGTTTTATTAGCATGTTTTATTCCCATTGTTGCTCCTAATTTATTGTGCAATTCTGGGGGGTGGGAGAATATATATCAGAACTGGGGGGAAAAAAATAGGTAGTTTTCCTTTCATGTTTTGATTTGTTTTTTTTCTAACCACAACTTTTGGAAATTCCCTCCAGGCAATCCAAATCACTCTTTTCTTCCTTTAAAAAAGGAGCCGGTTCTCATGATCACAGGAATGTTTATCCCTTGGGTTTATAAAACGCAGGAACGCTCCTTAAAAGTTTCACGTTCGAGGTTTAGCATCCAAAGGATGCTGTTGTTTGTCCAGGAAATTTGAGGAAGTTTTGGGAAATTACGAGCCGGAAGAAAAACAGGAAATCAAAACCCTCTTTTTCGCATCGAAGCTTCTGCCGGGCCCGAGAACGGACCCCCCCTCCTTAAGAAACGTGCAGAGCTGCCTTTTATATTTTCGGTCTCTCGGCTAGGATTCCAACCCGAGTTGCTTCTTTCCAGAAATAAATGCTCAAGTGTTCCCGTGCGATCACTTCCTAAGAGCGGTCGATATTTTTAGCTGGTGTGGAGCCTGCAATATTAATGCTCCCTGCCAGCAACACCAGCAGGGGGTGGGGAATTTGGGGGGGAGAGGTTAGGAAGGGTGGGTGGGGGTTGGAGGATGTACGTCAATGAAACTTTGAGCTTCGCTTCTCTCCGGGGGCCTCGGAATTGGGAAAGACCCAGCCGGAGTTGGGTTTTGTTTTTGCAGGGATCAGAAAACCTGAGTTGGTGGGGAGGTTATTATTATTATTGGTTCGATTGATATGCTGCCCTTCTCCGGAGACTCAGGGAGGCTTACAATGCGTTAAGCAATAGCCTTCGTACTTTTGTATATTTTATACAAAGTCATCTTATTGCCCCCACAAACTGGGTCCTCAATTTACCTACCTTAGAAAGGATGGAAGGCTGAGTCGACCTTGAGCCTTGGAGAGATTCGATCTTACTTTAAGAGCTGGTGTTAAATTACAGAGCTCTGTCTGTTGAGCTATCCAGGCTCCCTTGATTGATTGATTGATTGGTTCGATTTATATGCCGCCCTTCTCCGGAGACTCAGGGCGGCTTACAGTGCGTTAAGCAATAGCCTTCATACTTTTGTATATACCTGCTTAGTAGGGCTTTCGGTCCACCCCCTAAGCGGTGTTCTATTTTATACAAAGTCAGCTTATTGCCCCCACAATCCAGGTCCTCGTTTATTTATTATTTTATTTTATTTTATTTTATTTTATTATTTTATTTTATTTTATTTTATTTTATTTTATTTTATTTTATTTTATTTTATTTTATTTTATTTTATTTTATTTTATTTTATTAAAAACACAAAGACAGACAATATTTAAAAATAATTAAAATTATTAAATAATAGGCCCAATTTATAAAACCCCGAATTTAAAATCCCATTTAAAACCAATTAAAATCTTTATATTGATAGCCCAGCCTGGCGGAACAACATGGTTTTGAGGGCACCGTGAAATACACGGAGATCGTAGATTTTACGAATTTCTGGGGGGAGTTCATTCCAAAGGGCAGGGGCTCCCCATTTGAGCTCCCCTCTGCAAAAGGGTTTTTTTTGGGGGGGAACCTCCAACGGCCACCGGGTGTAAGAGTCCATTGTCCCCCATTAGGCTGAAATGATTGGGGTACACTCGGGTAGGCTGCTGGGGGTTTATAGGGGTTCGGGAGAACCTCTAGCTAAGATTCTGTGCAGTTCGGAGAACTCCCAAACCCCACTCCTGGCTGGCCCCGCCCACCCTGCCCCGCCCCTCCCAGGAGTCCCCACATGGCCCATTTTGGATGCAGATAAGTGCAGGGCGCACACAAAGCCTTCGGGGAGGGTGAAAAACGGGCCTACCAGAAGTTCGGAAAGGCCGAAAACAGGCCCGTTTCCGGCCTCCAGAGGCCCTCTGGAGCCTGGGGAGGCCATTTTTGCCCTGCCGGAGGCTCGAGAAAAGCCTCCGGAGCCGGGGGAGGGCAAAAACTGTGTGCAATTTTGTTTTCCCCCTCTGGAAATCTTGGGGAAGAACCGATGCTCTGATGTAACGCTCAGCTGCTTGTTTCCTTCTCAGTCCCTGCAGGATAAGAGCTACAACCACTTTGCTGCTATCTACTACCTGCTGGTAGAGAGGCTGAAGTCCCACCGCAGCAGCTTCCCCATCGATCAGCGGTTAGACTCTCGCCAGCGGCGACCCAGCACCATCGCCGAGCAAACCGTCGCCAAGGTAAACCCCACCCCTCACCCCCGGGCTCTGTTCTAGAGCCGTTGGACAATCTAGAACGTGGAAGAGCGAGGAATTTTCTGCCCAGAAAGCTCTCTCGAGTAAAGTCCAGTCCGTACACCGTGCCACCACCAGTTATTCCAAGCTCCTGGTAGCCCCCTTTTAAATAAGAGTTCCAATATTTGAGGGGCTGCCCCAGAGAGGAGGGGGTCAAGCTATTTTCCAAAGCACCTGAAGGCCAGACAAGGAATAATGGATGGAAACTGATCAAGGAGAGATTCAACCTGGAAATAAGGAGAAATTTCCTGACAGTGAGAACAATCAACCGATGGAACAGAAGTTGCCTTCAGAAGTTGTGGGAGCTTCTTCACTGGAGGCTTTCAAGAAGAGACTGGACTGCCATCAGTCAGAAATGGTGTAGGGTTTCCTGCTTGGGAAAGAGGTTGGACTAGATGACCTACAAGGTCCCTTCCAACTGTGTTATTCTATTCCATCCCATCCCATCCTCTATTCTGCTTCTCTTCTCTTCCCTTCCCTTCCCTTCCCATTCCATTCTTCTTCTCTTCTCTTCTCTTCTCTTCTCTTCTCTTCTCTTCTCTTCTCTTCTCTTCTCTTCTCTTCTCTTCTCTTCTCTTCTATTCTATTCTATTCTATTCTATTCTATTCTATTCTATTCTTTGAACTTCCCCATTTCCTTTGGGCTTCTGCTTGAATCCTCTTTTGACCGTCCTTTTCTCTTGCCCTTTGCAGGCTTCTGTTGCACCTGTAAACTTGCACTCTCAAAACCTACGGCTCCGAAGGTCTCCTGGCCTCCCTCCGACAGCCGAGGCCTTCTCCTTCTCCAGATCCGTCTGCCAGGCGGAAACGGCTTTCATGGAGGAAGAGAGAATCGACACCCCCAAAGTAAGGGCGTCTGCAGGGGGATTGCGTGGCGTGATGCTTGTGGTTGCTTCTTGTGGTTGCATTCCAGCCCCTCCCTGCACACTTCCTCCCCCTCCCCCCCCCAGTAAAAGGGGCTGGCTCTAAGCTTGATTAATGAGGAGCGACACTGTCACCATGGTTATACAAAAGCCCAGCTCCTCCGGTGAGCTTGGGTTTAAGACTTCAGCAGAGATGGGGGCTGAAGAGACCCACGGCAAGCTGGAGAGAGGGGCAGGCTCTGTTGTGAAAAGAGCGTGGAGGGTATGAGAAAACCCCTTTCATGGTGATCCTTGCTGGCTAGGGAATTCTGGGAGTTGAAGTCCATCCATCTTAAACTGGCTAAGGTCAAGAAGCACTCGTCTAGCAATTGGACTTACAAACCCCTTCATAATCTAAGCGGTTTAACAACGGACATGTGGCTCAGTGGCTAAGACGCTGAGCTTGTCGATCGAAAGGTCAGCAGTTCGAATCCCTAGTGCCGCGTAATGGGGTGAGCTCCCGTGACTTGTCCCAGCTTCTGCCAACCTAGCAGTTTGAAAGCACGTAAAAAATGCAAGTAGAAAAATAGGGACCACCTTTGGTGGAAAGGGAACAGCGTTCCGTGCGCCTTTGGCATTGAGTCATGCCGGCCACATGACCACGGAGACTTCTTCTTCGGACAGCGCTGGCTCTTCGGCTTTGAAAGGGAGATGAGCACCGCCCCCTAGAGTCGGGAACGACTAGCACATATGTGCGAGGGGAACCTTTACCTAAGTGGTTTACAGAGTCAGCCTCTTGCCCCCAACAATCTGGGTCCTCATTTTACTGACCTCGGAAGAATGGAAGGCTGAGTCAACCTTGAGCCGGTCAGGATCGAACTGCTGGCAACGGGCAGAATTATCAGCCTGCAATACTGCATTCTCGGCACAGTGCGACTCCAGCTCTTTTAAATCAACTCTTATCCCTATTTTTGATCACATGACCATGGGAGGTGCTTTGATTGTCACAAGTGCGAACGATTGCTCATTCGTTACTTTTTTCAGTGCCGTTTTAAGTTTGGTCACTAAATGAATGACTATCGGTGATCATCTCGTCACTAAACGAATGGCTTCCGTGCAGGTTCCTCTCTTCAACGCCCCCCGGTTTCTTTTCTCCTCCTGATTAGGTGAACGGCTGCCTGCTAGATCCTGTCCCCCCAATGATGGTAAGGAAGGGGTGCCAGTCCCTCCCGACCAGCATGATGGAAACGTCCATCGATGAAGGGATCGAAGCCGAAGGGGAATCTGAAACGGATCCTGCCCAGGCCTTTGCGGCGTTGCAAGGATCTCGCGGTGGGAAGAGGCGACATACCCTGGCAGAAGTGACCAATCCCCTCTTGGCCATGCCAGGCCCAGGTACGAAACGGGGGTCCGAGGGTCCAGGCTGGGGATCAGAGCTTCAGACTAAGGGGTCATTTCTGATCCAACCTTCCCCCGTCTTATGCTGCCTGGGAAATTCTGGAAGGATGATCCCACCACACCAGGTTGAAGAAGGTTGATCACAGAATCAGAGAGTTGAAAGGGGCCTTGGAGGTCTTCTAGTCCAACCCGCTGCTCAAGCAGGAGACCCTGGCCTAGACCATTCCAGACAAATAGGAAGGAAGGAAGGAAGGACAAGAGGGAGGGAGAAGGAAAAGTGAGATGGAGGGAAGAAGGAAGGAAGGAAGGAAAGATAACAGGAAGGAAGGAAGGAAGGAAGGAAGGAAGGAAGGAAGGAAGGAAGGAAGGAAGGAAGGACAAGAGGGAGGGAGAAGGAAAAGAGGGAGGGAGGGAAGAAGGAAGGAAGGAAAGAAAGATAAGAGGGAGGGAGGGAGGAAGGAAGGAAGGAAGGAAAGATAAGAGAAAGGAAGGAAGGACAAGAGGGAGGGAGAAGGAAAAGTGAGAGGGAGGGAGGGAAGAAGGAAGGAAGGAAAGAAAGAGAGGAAGGAAGGAAGGAAAGATAAGAGAAAGGAAGGAAGGAAGGACAAGAGGGAGGGAGAAGGAAAGATAAGAGGGAGGGAGGAAGGAAGGAAGGACAAGAGGGAGGGAGAAGGAAAAGTGGGAGGAAGGAAGGAAGGAAGGAAGGAAGGAAGGAAGGAAGGAAGGAAGGAAGGAAGGAAGGAAGGACATCCCAAAGTTGTCTTTTCAACCATGACCTCGATGACTGAGAACTCCACTTAAAGGCCGAAGAGCAGTCCTCACTCTGCGTAATTTCATTTATTTATTTATTTATTTAATTTATATACCGCCCTTCTCCCAAAGGGACTCAGGGCGGTGTACAGCCAGCATAAAACACACAAATATAAAATTTAAAAACAGTTTAAAAAATATTAAATAGTTTGGCCCATATCTAATTAAAATAAAACTACCCAATTCATGGACTTCATGTCACAAGCTGAAGAGCGGTAGGAGGTCTAACCCTACAGACCACCCAAGGGGTGCAGTAGAAGGTCCTCCCACTGCATTCAACCATCAAGAAAGGAGGGCCTGTGAGTCTTCTGCCCGCCTTGGGAACCAGCCGTGAATTTGCTTGGTAGGGAAGACCCGAGGAGTAGAAGAAGCGTACAGATGGTGGCTGCTTGCTGTGCCAAGGCATCTCATGACAGGGTGCAAAGATTGGGGAGAGCAAACAGTGTCAGCTCAGAAGCCACCAGCTGGCAAGGGCTTTGTTGGGCTGGTGGCAAGCAGGACAAGCCCTCCAGGAGAACAACTTTTCTCTCAGTTCACGTGTTTCCGTTTGCGTGGCATATGTTAGTTGTCTGCAAGAGGGAAGGCCTGCCCACCCTCGAAAGGACGCTTTGAGAAAGAAAGAGAGGGAAGGAAAGGGAGGAGAGAAAGAAGGAAGGAGAGAGAAAGAAGGAAGGAAGGAGAGAGAAGGGAAAGAAAGAAAAAAAGAAGGGAGGAAGGAGAGAAAGAAGGAAGGAAGGAAAGAGAAAGAAAAGAGTTAAGGAAAGAAGGAGAAAGAAAGAAAAATAGAAAGAAGGAAGAAGAGAAAGAAAAGAAAAAGAAGGAAGGAGAAAGAAAGATAAGAGAAAGAAGGAAAAGAAAGAGAAAGAAGGATAGAAAGAAAAAGAGAAAGAAGGAAGGAGAGAGAGAGAAAGAAAAGAGAGAGAGAAAGAAGGAAGGAGAGAGAGAAAGAAAGAAAAGAAAAGAAAGAGAAAGGAAGGAAGAAGTAGGATTACCAAAATCACAGTTGATCAAACGGCTCCTTTTAGGAGGGTCCTTCCTCTAAAGCAATTCATGCATGCCTTTGCATTTCCTGTAGACTCTGGATTTTCCAGGGCCCGACAGAGAGAGAGAGAGAGAGAGAGAGGGAGAGATAACTGGCTTGAACGGGAGGTCAGGTCATAGAGTGTCGAAACTAAAGCAAGATTTCAAAGGCCCGGTGGAGCGCTCCAAAGGACGCAGGAGGAGACATCCCTCTCCTGCCTGCCTTCAGCGGGGTAGAAGCATGGGGCTCTCTGCTCTGTTCAGTTGGAAGCAGAACTGGCTGGCTGGGGAATTCTGGAAGTTGAAGCCCACAAGTCTTAAAAGTTGCCAAGACAAGAAGAGAGCCTTGCGTTAGAGGAAGCCACAGAGGAGAAATGTTGGCCGCGTTCTGTAAAGTCAAAAGTAGCCTATTGTGGGCCAGGATAAGTGAAAACACTCCTGAGAAAAAAAAACCTTCTTGTAGGTCCCCCGAAGTGGATCTGTTTGCCTTTCTAGGACTTTAGACACAACGATCCTGGCGGATCCTGGCTAATTCTGTTTCTTGTGTTTCCTCTTGGGTCCTGAAGGAAAAGTCTTCTCCATGGAGGAGAACCAATCCTTGAGCAGCGTTGACTCGGAATACGACATGGGGTCTATCCAGAGGGATTTAAACTTCCTGGAAGACACCTCCTCCTTGAAGGAAATGGTTCTGGCCAACCCGCCAGCTCCGAGGCTGACCCCCCCTTTCATTGGCCTGAGACCGCCTAATCCAGCCATGCAGGCGTTGGCGGCCCACAAGCGGGAAGCCCACAACCGTTCCCCAGTCAGCTTTCGAGAGGGGCGCAGGGCATCGGACACCTCCCTGACACAAGGTAAACTGCTCTGGATTGAGGGGCGTCCGAGGGACAGGCAGTCTTTGATGGCCGAAGCCTCATTGCCATTGGCTGCAGGAGTTGGGGCCGCAATGGGTTGACTTGGCCAAAGGCGGGTTTGGGATTGCCTCTTGCAAACTTGCAGCTGGAACCCAAAGAGAATTCAGACACCACAATCTGCACGTGAAAGAATCTTTAAATCTCTTCAACCACAACAATACAGGAGCACACAATAGATGCAAACGTAAGGTAAACCGCTCCAAACTCGATTGCAGAAAATAGGACTTCAGCTACAGAGTGGTCAGTGCCTGGAATGCACTACCTGACTCTGTGGTTTCATCCCCAAACCCCCAAAACTTTAACCTTAGTCTGTCTACTGTTGACCTCACCCCATTCCTAAGAGGTCTGTAAGGGGCGTGCATAAGCGCACAGGCGTGCTTCCGTCCCTTTTTATTCATATATATATTTCATGTATTCATAATCATGTTTATACCTTTATCTGTAATCTTATTTATGCTTGACAAATCAATAAAACAAACAAATACTTGGAATTGCTCTGCTCTTTACGCACAGGTGTTTTTTTCAAGAGGCAGCTGGACTTTCTGGTTTTTCTTTGAGGAACGTTTCACTTCTTCTCCAAAGAAAAGCTGCTTCAGCTCTGCAGCTCATCCGAGAAGCTTCTTCAGTAAGCTGAAGAAGCTCCTTGGATGAGAAGTGAAATGTCTTCAAAGAAAAACCAGAAAGTCCAGTGGCCTCTTGAAAAAAGTACCTTTAGGACAACTGTGAAATGGATGGCCAATGGATGGATGTCTCCATTAGACACACTCTGCTCTTTAACCTTCCAACAGGAATTGTAGCGTTCAGGCAACACCTTCAGAACTTGGCCAGAACCAAAGGCATCCTGGAGCTGAACAAAGTCCAGTTGTTGTATGACCAGATGAGGTCCGAAGACGAACTTTCTCTGGAATCCGCTTCTCCTCACTTACAAGACCTTGAGAGTGGTCCCCAGCAGGTACGTCCTTGGAGAGGAATTTTTATCATCTGGGTTGGGGCTCTCTGGAGTCACTGAGCTCCTACATTATAAACAAACCTGTTCCTGAAGCTACCTTGGAAGGCGTGCAGAGGTCTTAGGTGGGACTGGAAGTTGGCAAACGGGCCGTTTCCGGCCTCCAAGGGGGTGGGGAAGGCCGTTTTCGCCCTCCCCAGACTCCTAGAAAGTCTCTGGAGCCTGGGGAGGGCGAAAAACGGGCCTTCCTCACCACCCCCCGAGGCCCTCAGGAGACAGGAAACAGCCTGTTTCCCTACGTACGGTGGGCCCAGAAGGCCCGAAAATGAGCTGGGCAGCGCTGGAGCTGAGCTGGCATGCCCACCGATATGGCTACATGTGCCACCTGTGGCATGCGTGCCATAGGTTCGCCATCACGGTCTTAGATCGATGTGGGATGATAGAAGCTGCAGCATGTCAGGAACAGGTTTTTGATTCATCTGGGCATGAAATGTGGCCCTGTCTACTGTCTTGGTGCCATTCCTGCCACTCTAGAGAATCTGAGGATCTGGAGATCTTCTTGGTGGCCAAAACCTCTGCTCAGACCTCCTCCTCCGTACCAGAGAAATGCAGGCTGAACGTTTGAGGGTGGCTTGGAGGTGGTGGTGGAGCAGTGGTGAAATTTTCCCCGGTTTGCTACCGGTTCGCTGCTCGCGCATGCCCAGTGCGCACAAAATGCATGCGTGCGCGCAGGCACAATATGCGCCAACACACGCGGAAAAAGAAGGGTTGGGAAGGTAAGTAGAACAGCAAGTGGGGAACAACTGTGCTGCACAATTTAAATTCACTAGAAAGCAGGATTTCCTGTTTTCTAGCGAATATAAACCGTGCAGCACAGCTGATTGTTGGAAATACCGGTTCGGATGAATCGGTAACTTTTTTTTATCCCTACCGGTTTGTCTGAACCGGTGCGAACCAGTAGGATTTCACAGCTGCGGTGGAGGATAGAATTATTTTGAATTGGAGGCTCTTCTCCAAGAATCTGATCAGTGGCCATTTCTTTTTCTGCACCTTTCTGAGCCCACCTTTGGCTCCAAACCGCAAAAGGAGATCATTTGGCCGATAAGGTCTTCTTCTCTCCCACCCCCACCCCCCTCTTTTTCTCTGAAGGAAGAAGCATCCTTGCCGCAGGAGGCAGCTTCCACCTTCCCCAGCAGCCTCCATCCCCCGTTGCTATCCAGGCGTCAGAGCTTAGAAACGCAGTATCTGCAGCACCGGCTTCAGGTACGTCGCCTTCCTTGGGAAGCCTTAAAGTCAACGGAGATAAATTGTTCATTGGAAGAGGCTGCCTTTCGTTCTCAGATCCGCTGAGTGGGAAGGTGGGGGGCAGGAGGGGAGGGGTTGTGTCTTCTCTGCAAAGCCGTTGCCTCCTTCCCGGGAGGGGGGAAAGAGGGAGAGCGAGTCATAGACCCAGCCCACGAATTCAGGCCTCCCACCTGACTTGTCAAGACTTCCGATGGCAGCCTTGAAATGCCGCGCATTGCGACGAGGCCCAGCTCTCTCTCTCTCTCTCTTCCCTTTTCTCCTTCCAGAAGCCCAACCTGCTTTCCAAAGCCCAGCACGCGTGCCAGATGTTTTGCAAGGAGATACCTCGGAGCCTGGAACAGCAGCTGCAGGAGCACAGGTGAGCCCTAAGCTCCGGGGGAAGGTCAGGATCCCAGCAAGCCCCGTTTTGCAAAGACTGAATAAACAGCGTAACTTCAGGAGAGCACGGCCCACCTTAACAGCGGGTTCTTCCACTGGAAATAGACTTTTCACACACACACACACACCCAAGACTCCCTTTGTTGCTGGAAGAAAAGTCGCCGCAACCTAATTAGCCCAGATCTTCCCTTCCCACTCAGTACATCATGAAGTTAACAGAATTCTCTTGTCAAACTGGGCTGGAGAATTCTGGGAGTTGAGTCTTAAAAGTTGCCAAGGTTGGAGATCCCTGGCTGATGGGAAAGCAGACTTAACTCGCCATTCTCCACCTCTTGATTTAGGTTGTATCAGAAGCACCTCTTCCTCCAGAAGCAATCCCAGCTGCAGACCTACTTCAACCAGATGCAGATTGCCGAGGGCACCTACTCCCGATCCAGCCAGCTGCCCCTCCCTTGCCACGAGGAGCCCTCTCTTCCTCCTCCTCCTCCTCCTCCTCCTTCCCAGTTCAGCCTGGTGCAGCCCTTGAGCCCCGTCATGGAGCCGCCATCTGCCGAAGACATGCAATACGACCCTTTCCTCAGCCAGTATCAGAAGCTGCAGCTTGGCCAGCAACCTCCCACCGCCCTCCACGGCTCCCCCCAAGTTCCACCCCAGCAGCAACAGTATCCCTACCAGACTTGCGAAGGGCCGCTCGGCCTCTCGCCCGACTTAGACTATGCCGGCCAGCCTCCGTATCCTCTGGAGCCCACTCAGCAGAGCGGCATAGCCATGACCAACGTCCAGAGAGGCTCGGAACCTCCAGGGTCTCAATCCAGCTATGACACCTTAAACCTTGCCCAGTTGCCCGGGCTCTTGGATTGTGAAATGATGGAGACGGTCGATCCCCAACATGGAGGCTACGTCTTGGTGAACTAGCAGCTTTGGGGGTGCTTCCTTGGAGAAGGAGACGGTGGGTCGAAGTCAAGTCACACCGTGGCTGCGGATTTCCATCTGGGCTCTTGTCTCCCGCCTCCACGGCTGCTTCTCCAAATCTTTGAGCTTCGCGGATGAAGAGCCAAACTCTCTGAACTGGTACTAGCGGAGAAGGGCTGAAGGCAGGCCCTGCACCTTCACACAGAACGAAGAACGACTCTGAAGGGAAGGGGAAACCCCGCTTTCTGAGAAGGAAGGTCCTTCCAGAAATTTTGGGTGTTCTACTCACCGCTCAAACCTCTTGTCAGAGGAAACCTGGGAGAATTCAGGAAGAGGAGTGAAGAATTTGCTCTACACCATACTTGGCAATAAAAGCAATACATTATTTTTTTTTTTTCCATTGGAATCTGGCCGAGAGGTCGTTGACACGGAAGCCAGTCAGGAATGTAGGATGTCCCAGGGCTTGAGAATTGGTCTGCTAAGCTAGACTAGGCTGCAGATCAGAAGCGGGAAACCGTGGCCCTCTTTGGACTTGTGGACTTCACAACTCCCAGAATTCTGGGAGTTGGAAGTCCACAAGTCCTAAAAATTGCCATAGTTCCCCGTTCCTGTGTAGATGTTCTTCAGAGGACTTGCAGGAACTCTTTGGACTTCTGTTTTGTCGGCCGGATGACTTGCTGGGAACTCCGAACCTTTGCACATCTCGAGAGCTCCCTGGATCATCGACGAAAACGTCCCTCGGTCCATCTTGAAATTCAGCTTGGGAGTCAACATCTAGGGATTGTTGAGGTCCTCCAGAGATCAGCAGGGAAGGAGATCCAAGAGTCTGAAGCTAAAGCAGCATCAAAGCAACCTTGGGAAGAGCTTGATCACTGGACAAATTGTTCTAAGCTGCCCTTTGTAGCTCTTTTTTTTTCTTCTTCTTTTTTTAGAGGAAGCAAATCTACTTGGACTTCAAGAGTGTGCGTTGTTCTTAGGCTTTGCATATTTGGGCAACTATTTAGGGGTGTAGTGTTTTAAGGACAAAGCAGAATAAGCTTACCAGAAAACCCATGTGAAGTGATAGTGCCGTGCCTTTTTTTCGGTTCTTTCTAAGACCCTTTCTTTCTCTTTTTTTAAAAAATTCTGAAGTTTTTGGTTTGTTTGTTTTTAAAAAACCACCCCCATCTCTTGTCTAGGCTGACACCAAAGTCCCTTCAGAGACCGGGTTCCACCGTGTGGAATGCAGGTTTCGTGTTTCTTTTCCCCCTAATAATTCTTTCTGACTCACTCATCTATAGACCTGATTTTAATTTTCCTTGGGGAAGAAAAAAAAAAAGAAGTATTACAGCAATATTTAGGATCGGTAACCATTGACTCGTTCATCACTTCAACAGGTGTCTGCTCTGTAAAAGCATCGGCCTCCCTAGGAAAGACACAAATATACTACGAATTTATTTCAAGAGGAGTGGGGTGGGGGAGGCTTAGCATTTGAGACAGACCGGTGGGTTGGAAGCCTTCTGTTGAAACTGGGTAAAAATTGAAGCACAACCTCTCCATTTTTTTAAGCACAAACAAAAAAGGGTCACTCAGCAAAATTAACCTGGTAGAAAGCAAAGGTTTCGTTCCTGCGATCCATTCTGGCGATCTGCTGGCCCATTTGATGCCGTAGGACAGGGTTTCTCAAATCTTGGCTGTTTTAAGATGGGTGGACTTCCAACTCCCAGAACTTCACCCTAACCAGGAAGTTAGGGGGAATTCTGGGAGTTGAAGTCCACCCCGTCTTTAAACGGCCATGGTTGAAAAACCCAGTTGTAGGGCAACTGCAATAAAACATTTGGGGGAGAAGCCATTCAGCCCCAAATAGCCTAGATCTCTTCCGCTCTGTTTTGAAAAGTTTGGACCAGTTTGAAAGGAAGAGAAACAGGTTGCCCCGATAACGATGCCCTCCAGTCTGCCCTGCGGTGGCTCTCCAAAATCCGCAAGAAAGAAAATCAGTTCCGTGAAATAACGCCCACCGGATCTCATCGGGAACAGCTTGAAATGGGACCATCCCCGGGAAGGGCGGAATGCCTATCTTAATGGCGATGTCGCTTCCCTTCCTCCTCAGCTCCAACCCCTGGGAGAAGGAATCCGTGTTCCCATGGTGCTGGGCTGGTGGCTTTGGAAGGTGCTTTCCCCCCACCCCCAGGCGTTTCACACCCAACGGGGCATGAAAACCTGCCTCCTTCCATGGGGTCAACCCTTGTTCAATTTTCATGAGCGGGAAGAGATCACCCCAGCCTAAGGAAATCCATCGGCCATCTTGGGGACCTCAAGGTGGAGCGGGGTGGGGGGGAATGTAGCCCAGGTCAGCCCTTCCTTCCCTCTTTGAACCCTGGAGGAAGATCTCCCCTTACCACCAGCCTTACAGTAGACCAGATTGAGCTAGCAAGAATCCTGCCAGGCCAGACACGGCAGCTCGGTTGCCACCGTTCTAAGGAGCGTTAACACACTTTCTCGTAGCATCCCGATTACCCAGGCAGGGGGCAACTCCGGTGCAGAAGGCTGCTGATTTTGTGCAAACCCGCCTCTTCCCCTCCCCATCTCTAGACTGCACAGGTAGCAAAACCCCTGAGCAGGTATCTCTTTGCTAGAGATCTATTCCAGGAGGGCTCGGAAGGGACGCCAGGTTTACTGAAGGCTAGGCAACCGAGCTGATCTGGGGCTCCCAACTCTTGCTTCCAAGGGCCCAGCTTGTGGCCATCTGGTGCAGATTGGGGGGGGAGGCCCCTGAGTGACCCCCAGCCTCATTCTCTTGTTGGGAGGGGTTGCTTTTTCTCCTCTCCTCCCCCACCCCCATGTTGGGACCGAGCCTCTGAATGTAAAACGAGTTCAAACATCCCCTCCATCTCTCCCTCTGCTTTTAAACAGTCTCTGGTGTTTCTGGACCCTTTTTGCTGTCTTTCCGACAAATCGGCGATCCAGGGAACGGGCGTTTTCCCAGCCGGGCTCACCCTGCCTCCCAGGACCGCCACCTCTTCTTCCTCCCATGTTCCAGCTCGTTCAAAGTGTAGCCGCTTTTCGTCCAATTTACTGTGCAGGTCCTTTCAGAGGGGTTTCGTGAACGCTACTGTTCGGTTTTTTTGTTTTTTTTTTAGGAAACAACTAGCTTTATCCGTTGAAAATGCAGGTCCCTTTGAAGTGACTTTGGTGAGACGTTGGGGTTTTTTTGGGGGGGGGTAGGGGGGTTTCCCCACAATCTTTTACTCTGGAGACAAGTGCAATATGTGTGTGGTACGTTCTTTAATGTATTTTTTAAGGAAACAAAAAAGCAAACAAAAGAGTTAAAAAGGATTTAGCCTTCGCTTGGGGAAAACCTGCACTTAAGGTTGCAAACGCCTCTTTTTTTGGGGAGGGGGGCTCCCTCTGTAGTATTTACATGCCGGACTCTGTCAAAGCAATTGCAATGTATTAATGCAGAATAAAGAACATGGACCTTCCGGTTTTGTTTTTTTAAAAAAAAAAATTGGTGAGCTCCGTGACATCAGCTCCTGTTTTGGGGCATCGGCAGCCTCTCTCTTACGGATCTTCAGGAAGCTGCTCACAAAGGTGGGCGTAGTTATAAATCAAAGGTCCAGCAGCAGAAGTAACAGGTTTCCACCTTGATCCCAGGTACCGAAGGCCCTTCGTTGCAGTGGATTAAGATTCTGACTTGGGAAGCAATAGCACTTAAGAGTTATATGCCGCTTCACCGTCCTTTTACAACCCTCTATAAGTGGTTTACAGAGTCGGCCTCTTGCCCCCAACAATCTGGATCCTCATTTTACCCACCTTGGAAGGATGGAAGGCCAAGTCAACCTTGAGCCGGTCAGGATCGAACTGCTGGCGGTGGGCAGAATTAGCAGCCTGCAATACTGCATTCTAACCACAAAGAAGGAAGATAGCAATAGCACTTAGATTTATATACCGCTTCATGGTGCTTTCCAGCCCTCTCTAAGCGGTTTACAGAGTCAGCCTCTTTCCCCCAACAATCTGGGTCCTCATTTTACCCACCTTGGAAGGATGGAAGGCCAAGTCAACCTTGAGCCGGTCAGGATCGAACTGCTGGCGGTGGGCAGAGTCAGCCTGCAATACTGCATTCTAACCACTGCGCCACCAGGGCACAAGAGAGGTGCAAACGTTCAAGATTTCTTTTCGGCGTGGTCAGAATTGGGGGTGCAGTCATGTTGGGGGGGGGGAAGATTGATTTTCAAAAAGGGAAGGGTTGAAAGTAATTCTTAACAACGCGGGAATCCTTGGTTGGTATCTCTGACTAATAGTCATCCAGTCAACCGTCCAACCAAAATCAACTTCCTTTGTAATGGATTCCTGGACTGTCTTGGGGAACAGCTCTGAATCAATCTGACCTGTCTTCCACCCTTCAGTTCCTCCCCACAATATCCTCTTCCCTAGGCTAAATATCCACCTAGTCCTTGTTTAACGACTGTTCACAGAAAAAAATAGCTCTGCAACCAGCCTGCCCATTTGCGATCTTTGCAGGAAAGCTGAAATACCGTCCGCACCATCGCTGGTTCCCTTAGCAACCACTTTGTTGCGCGTCCAAGTTGCCCATTCCAATTGTGGTCACTAAACGAGGACTACCTGTGTACCTAATCCGTCCTCCTCTTCCTCTTAAGTTCTTCCTGAGTTTGCTGTCCTGAGAGGCTGCTCTAGTTCGTCAAGTTTTGGTGCAGTTCAACCTATGCAGAATAGGAAGGAATCATAAAGTTGGAGAATAATATATTATTTTGGTAGTTTGGATTTCCTCTCCCTAGCTTGTTCCAATTTAGTTTCTGGACATTTCGTTACCAGACTACATAACATCATCAGCAGGATTTCTCGTGTCCTATTCTCCTTCGCTTATAAATGTCTTGTGCAATAACAATACATTATTTTTTTAAAAAGAGGACGCAGTGGCTCAGTAGCTAAGACGCTGAACTTGTCGATCGAAAGGTCGGCAGTTCAGCGATTCGAATCCCTAATGCCGCGTAACGGGGTGAGCTCCCGTAACTCGTCCCAGCTTCTGCCAATCGAAAGCAGTTCGAAAGCACGTAGAAAATGCAAGTAGAAAAATAGGGACCACCTTTGGTGGGAAGGTAACAGCATTCCGTGCGCCTTTGGCGTTGAGTCATGCCGGCCACATGACCACGGAGACGTCTTCGGACAGCGCTGGCTCTTCGGCTTTGGAACGGAGATGAGCACCGCCCCCTAGAGTCAGGAACAGATAAGCGAGGGGAACCTTTACGTTTACCTATTTTTTTAAAATCAGAAACCAAACGTGGGGATGGACCTCAGCTATCTTCTCCAAAAATGCAGGTAGCCTTAAAATTCCCACCATTTTTCCCCTTTGATACTACAGGCTGCCAATGAAGCAACTTAGAACTAAGGAGAAATTTCCTGACAGTTAGAACAATTAATAAGCGGAACAACTTGCCTGCAGAAGTCGTGGATGCTCCAACACTGGAAGTTTTTTAAGAAGATGTTGGATAACCATTTGTCTGAAGTGTAGGGTTTCCTGCCTGGGCAGGGGGTTGGACTAGAAGACCTCCAAAGGTCCCTTCCAACTCTGTTATTCTATTCTATTCTATTTATAATAAGCAGGTGGAAGCCTTCCTCCAGCCCAAACACGGGTGCTTCCCTGTGCAGCCTAATCCCTTGTCAAGTTTGATTTCTACCCTAAGGATTATTGTACGGCACGAGTAATACCGAACGCAAACAAGTCGCTTTGGACGGTGCCATGGGAAATAACGCTGGGGTATTTCGTTTTCTCTCTCGCTCTCTTCCTTGAGAGTAGAAATTCAGCCTGCAGAGATGGCAAATTGATTCCGCAGGTTAAGATGTTGAGCTGATTCATCAGAAAAGGCGTTTTTAAGTTGTATTGAGTGGCATTTCACTGCAGTTGGAAAAAGCATCTCTCTCTTTTGTATTATGAAATAGAATAAATGACCAAAGAGTCAGTTGAATGGAGTGGTTAAAGCAGCCTTTTTCAGCTTTTAAGAAGTTGAAGTTTTAAGAAGTTTTAAGAGGGGTGGGACTTCAGCTCCCAGAATTCCCCAGCCATAGCTATGGTTGGGGAATTCTGGGAGTTGAAGTCCCACCCCTCTTAAAAGTTGCCCAAAGTTGAAAAGCAACCGATAGCGCCATTTTGCAAATAAACCTGTGGGATTTTTACTCCCGTTTTTTTAAAAAAACGGACAGCAGTGGGTTGCGCAGGCTTTTGTGAAAAAGAGGTTATTTAAAACGGGGGATTCTGGGAGCTGAGCCCCGTCTTTAAAAGTTGGCACACCCGGGGTGAAACTCTCGAGGCTGGAAAGCAGAAACCTTGTGAGTTTTAATCCTCCCTTAGGGCACCGAGCCAGCTGTTTGTCTGCCTCTCTCTCTCTCTCTCTCTCTGAAAGCAAAGTCAAACACTTCCAAAAATGCAGGAACTTGTTCAGGTCGTTGCCAGCAATCAAGTGTGGCTTCTTAGACACACACAGACACACACACACAAGTGTAGAAATAGGCCGAGTGTGGAAAGGAAGCTTAGCGACAGCCAATGGCTGCCTTCTCACACTGCATGAAGTCACTGCCTGGCTGTGCCAGTTTTGCCTGCTCTTCTGAACCAGTTTATTAAATTTTGCACACACACACACACACACACAAAAACCCCACCGCCCGTAAGAACGAACATATAAAATAAGAAGGGGGGGGAAAAAGGAGAAAGAGGAAAGAGAGATAGAAATAGAAGGGCAGAAAGAGAAAAAAAAAGAAAAGAAAAATAATAAATACCAAGAATGGCCTCTGACTTCCTCCAAGCCTATAATAGGCTTCACCTATTTTGAGAAGCCTCTGGATTGTGGCTTTGTGCGATAGGCAAAGCAATGCACACACGCACACAACTGAATTACAATCCCTGAGCAGGAAAGACACCCTTGAGCTGCAAGCTATGGCCAGCCGGGGAGGGTCGTGTGAATTGGCAAAACGCATGGATTTGGCCAGAGGTCTTCCTCTTTTGTCTGGATGCAGCTGCCCCTCTGCCTTCTCAAGCTGGCCAATGGTTCAGAAGGAGCCTCTGATCCTTTATCCCGGGGGAGGGGGGGTATTTTAAAAAGACCCCCCCCGTATTGAAACAGATCCTTTCATCAGGATGGGCAGCTGGCAAAGCTCAGATGCGCCACAGATGGCAAAAGATGGTGAAATTCTGGGAGTTTGGGTGGGTCCCAAGAGTTTGGATGTTGTCTCTCGTTGGCACACTTTTTGGGCACCCAAAAGTTCCCATTGTAAGAAAACTCCCTTAACCTCTCTCTGTGTGTGTAAGGCTAGGCCAGGGTGGGCTGGCTGATGTGCCCATACCCTTTTGCCAACGGCGGGCACCAAATGGTCCTCCTCACGGGTGGGGGTGCCCTCCTTTTAAACAGCCTCCAGCGGCTGCTGCAAAGTCAAACTTTCCGCAAGTGACAAATCAGCCGAGCAGATGCGTTGGCATGGCAACGGCTCCAAGGAGACTGTGGGTACGTGCCCATAATCACCTGGAATGGGGGTGGGGGATGCCATCCTCTTTCCCCCCCCCCACTCTCCATAGGAAAGGCAGCCGCAAATGGATTGGTGTGAATTATTCATTAATCTCGCCCTGCCTGCCACTCTGCATGCCAAGGCAGGGCTCCAATGCCATCCCCACAGAGCAAGGGGTCCCCGAGGGTCCCGAGCTCCTGAGTTCAAGCTCAGCCTCCAGTCTCCTGCTCGAGCTGCAGAGCCCAACCCATCCGCAGCCTCATTGAGCCTTGGTAGTACAGTGGTCTAAAGCACCCTGTTATTAAGACCAGCTGCCTGCAATTACTGCAGGTTCGAATCTCGCCAAGGCTCAAGGTTGACTCAGCCTTCCATCCTTTCTAAGGTAGGTTAAATGAGGACCCAGTTTGTGGGGGCAATAAGCTGACTTTGTATAAATATACAAAAGGATGAAGGCTATTGCTTAGCGCATTGTAAGCTGCCCTGAGTCTCCGGAGAAGGGCGGCATATAAATCAAATTTTTAAAATAAATTAACAGCAAAGGCAGAATTTGCACCCAATGCCTGCTGGATGAATCCCCGCTAACTGTTTGAAAAGATTGCCTCCCCTTGCCTCCTCTTTTTCTGGCTGCAGAGCTGAAAAGTGCTTTTCCCTTTGGGGCAACCAAGCTGAGAATTGAGGCCTGAGATTTTGGGGGGGGGATGGGAATACCCCCTTGCACCCCCCAGAACAGCCATGGTCTCTTGCAACTTCCATCTCCCATCTGCAAAATGGACCGCGGATTGCAAAGCCCTCCCCTCCCCCTTTGCAGGATATGAGCTGCAGAGTTCAGCAGACTGGCTGGGGGGGGGGTTGCTGCTTCCACTGCTTTCCTCCAGCCCACCCCATGCAACCCCCCCCACCCACCCCCCAGCTGACCTGGAGCATGAAGGGGTCCTGACTGCCGAGCAAGAATGACATCATTAGCAGTAGCCACGGAAACCAGATCCTTTCCCCCCCCATGGGAATCCTGTGGCAGGACCTTTGGAAATCAGACAAGGGAGCTCCAAATGCATTCGTCCCCCTCCTCTACTTTTTCCCATTGGGCTTGGAAGGGAACCAGCTGGCTGGGGAATTCTGGGAGTTGAAGTCCTCCAGGCTTAAAGTTGCCAAGATTGGAGACCCCTGCCCTCAGCGACTCCATCTCCATCCTCAAAACTTTCTCCAGTCCATCCTTACATAGGACTTCGGGTCGCCTCTGCCAGAAACCCGCCTTCCAAAGCTGAGAACATGGGAAAAAAACAGGAGATGAATCCATCAATATTTGCTGTTCCGAACAAGCTGTTAGCATTTCTAACAGCACTTAAATCTTTATTTTTTTGTTTTGCTTTGCTTTGAGTTTGTTTAGATGGCGGTCCTGCCCGCTGGAACCCAACCCTGGAGTCCAGATCTTGCGGTTTGTTTACGGAGGTCTTAGAGAAGACTTTCTTAAGCCGGGGAAGAAGAATGCCACGTTGGTGCGTGAGGAGGAAATGCATGTGAGGTGAGGCTAGGGACGAAAATGACGCTCTGCACAAATTCACTCGTGGTCTACAGGAGGATGAGAGAAGTCACGTGTTTTTCAGCCTCAGAATAACAGAGTTGGAAGGAACCTTGGAGGTCTTCTAGGCCAGCGGTCACCAACTGGTAGACCGTGGACCATTGGTGGTCCGTGAGAAAATCTGGGTGGTCCCCAGAAAAATTATTTGCATTTTTTATATTGCACTAAATCAGGGGTCCTTAAACTACGGCCCCTGGGCTGGATACGTGCAATGAATGTTTTGTGTTGCTGCAGAGAGTTTCCCCCTTCGGGGTCTTTTTGTGTGGGTCGGAGAGGGGCAGAAATTCCGACTTGGGGTCTGCTTCGGCCTCCTGGCGTGGGGCTTTGGGCGAAGGCTGGAGGGAAGAGCCACTGGTGGCAAAGAGCCGAAGATCCTCGTTCCAGTGGGACTGCATCATGGCCTGGAACTGGCTGACCATCTCAGCCCACTGAGCCTCCAGGCGCCGGTACCTGGCCTTACACTCCAACAGTTCTTCCCTCTGCTTGGAAAGCCTATGCTCCTAGTCCTCAGTGAGATGCTTCTGCACATGCTATATGCTATGCTATTCTACGTTCTATGCTATTCATTTTCTATATTCTGTTCTATTCTAATTCTATGCTATGCTATTCATTTTCTATTCTATTCTATGCTACTCATTTTCTATATTAATTAGATTAATTAGATTCTATCCTATCCTATCCTATTCATTTTCTATATATTCTATTCTATGCTATGCTATTCTTGCACAATGCCAACTTCTTTTTCCTTCTGTAGGGTCTACATAAAACTCCATAAGGATAGAGCTATTAAACGGGGGGTGGGGGGCAACAGGGAAAACAAGGGCACCCCTGTCTTGCTTTCCTCCTTCTGGGTGGAGGGGAGGGAAGGCAACACACGGGACCCAAAGGCCAATTTTTTTTTTTTTTAATTCAACATTGAAGTTTTACAGACTCCCGGATCGGGTGGGATGGAAAGAAATGGTATTTCACAGCCAACAGTGTCGGGGACGGGACACACAATCAACATTGGATGCCCCCCCCTCTCCCCAGATCCAGAAACACAATCCAGAAACACAATCCAGCCAGATGTTTTCTTGACGAATCCAGAACCCGGCGAAGAGTCTCCGAAGGAAAAATCCTAAAAAAAAGGTGTTTTGGGGAGAAAAGAGCGGTCAAAAAAAGACGGCGGTGCTTTTGAAAAAAAAACGAATTCCCCTCCCACGAGTCGGGTTTCGCTTGAATTTTCGAAAGTGCAAATTATTTCGGCTCAGGCTCGGTCTTTTTTTTGCAGACATTTAAAGGGGGTGACCTGGCGAGGCCTCTCAAAACATCAGATGCTCCGGGGCAAATAGATAGACGGGTGGGGTTGGGAGGTTGGGGGGGGGATTGTGGGATGTTTGGAAATGGCCCCAGCCCCACCGCAGCCCTGTCCAGCCCAGCCCTGCTCTGCAGCCAGGAATCCAGTGTGCTCTTTTGGCTTCCTTTAGCCACAAATAAGAACAATATTGTAAATATTTATCCCGGGAGTTTTTTTCTCTTGAAAAGGAACCGTCTTGATCTCTTCCGCGTCTTGCCGAACGGCCGGTCGAAAAATGAGAAAACCGTCACAAACACAGCAAGTCTTTTATTCTTTCTTTCTTTTTTCTTTTTTCTTTTTTTTAATCTCCTTCCAAGCTCTCTTAGACTAGAACTTGCAAAACTGGGGAAGAGGATCACAAAAATTCAAAGAGGAAGCTGGGAATCTTTCTCCGGCCCTTTTAGGCTCCCGATTTCTTCCGGCCGAGTTTCGCCCGCCGAGGTTTCAAGATGGTGTAGTTCATATATTTCGTGTGTTGGTCGGAGAGGAAAGGAATGTAGAAAGCCCGGAAAAACTTTGAAGATCTAGAAGAAGACGAGAAGGTTTTCAGGTCGACGCCTAAGCAATCTTGGATGGGGGGGTCCCTTAAGGGAGGAGTGGGCTGCTGGGGGTCCGAAGGGGTTCGGGAGAGGCTCTAGCTAAGATTCTGTGCAATTCAGAAAACCCCCAAATCCCACTCCTGGCTGGACCCTCCCACCCTTTCGCCACAGGGCTTGTTTTGGATGCAGGTAAGTGCAGAGGCTTGGGAAGGGCGAAAAACGGGCCTACCAGAAGTTTGGGAAGGCCTTCGGGCCCGTTTCCGGCCTCTGGAGTCTGGGGGAGGCTGTTTTTGCCCTCCCGGATGCTCGAGAAAAGCCTCCGGAGCCTGGAGAGGGCAAAAACACTCCCCCCCTGTGGTGCTGACTAGGCCACACCCACTATTGCCACGCCCACCCAGCAGGGGGGAGGAGCTGGACCCCAACCAGGAACCCCAGGCCTTCCTGCTGCCAATGCAGGAGTCAGGGGAGCCCAGACAAAGCTGCTAGCCGGGCACCGTAATTAGTCGATGGCTGCGCGTGTTCTCTAATTCAATTAAAGCCCCATTTATCGGAGCCAAGGGAGAGCTGCCTCTGCGGCTCTTGGTGACGTCAGCCGGAGACTCGGCTGTCCCAGAAGCTCCTGGTTCAGCCAGCGGGAATCCGGCGGGTGGAGAGATCCGGTCTTTCCCAGAAGGAGCTGAGCAGCCTTTGCAAGAAGGACAAAGGGTCCTCCCCTGAGGAGGTGGGGGGAGCATTCACCCTTTCTGCACACACTCCCCCACATACCTCCCCTCCCTCCGTACGTATTTCTCTCTTTCCCTTTCCTTTCCTTTCCTTTCCTTTCCTTTCCTTTCCTTTCCTTTCCTTTCCTCCCCTTCCTTCATCTCATTCTTCCTTCCTTCTCTCATCTCTCCTTCTCTTCCTTTCCCTCCTTCCTTCCTCCTTTTCCTTTCCTTTCTCCTTTCCTTTCCTCTTTCCTCTCCTCCCCTTCCTTCATCTCATTCTTCCTTCCTTCCTTCTCTCACCTCTTTCTCTTCCTTTTCCTCCCTCCTTCCTTCCTCCCTTTCCTTTCCTCCCTTTCCTTCATCTCATTCTTCCTTCCTTCTCTCATCTCTCCTTCTCTTCCTTTCCTTTCCCTCCTTCCTCTCTTTCCTTTCCTTGCCTCTCCCATCCTCCTTTCCTTTCCCCTTTCCCTTTCCTTCCTCATTCCTTTCTCTTCCTTTCCTCCCTCCCCTCTCTTTTTCCTTCCTTCCTTTCAATGGGGCTGCAAAGCACCAGCTGATAAATGCTATCAGCCTCTGAGAAGCAAGGACGGGGGAGGCAAAGAGCCAAACCACCTAGCTACGGATTTTGGGAGGTGGGGTGGGGGGTGGGGGTGGGGAAGAGAGATTTGACCTGGCTCTTCCTGTCTTCCTCCCAAACCGTCCTCCCGCTGCTTTCTCTCCCTGGGGGAATTCTCACCCTGCCTTCTCCACCCCCTCATCTCATCCAGCAATTAGTTTTTCTTTGCTAAAGAGAGAAGCTGTTCTCCATCCCTTTTGCGTCTCGTCTCGCTCTACAATGCGTGGGGGGAACCAGACGCTTCGGGAAAGGCTGCCGCCGCCACCCCCACTCAGGGTGGGAGAGGAGAGGAAGGGGCTGCCACCTCCGAGCCACCCTCCCCCTCCTCTTAGACCTCCTCATCTTTTCCAGGACCCCCTTCACAGATGGCTGGCACTTCCTCTATCTCCCCCTAAAAGGTAACCATTCCCCTCGCACATCTGTGCTAGTCGTTCCCGACTCTAGGGGGCGGTGCTCATCTCCATTTCAAAGCCGAAGAGCCAGCGCTATCCGAAGACGTCTCCATGGTCATGTGGCCAACATGACTCAACGCCAAAGGCGCACAGAACGCTGTTCCCTTCCCACCAAAGGTGGTCCCTGTTTTTCTACTTGCGTTTTTTATGTGCTTTCGAACTGCTAGGTTGGCAGAAGCTGGGACAAGTCACGGGAGCTCACCCCGTTACACAGCACTTGGGACTCGAACCGCTGAACTGCCAACCTTTCGATCGACAAACTCAGCGTCTTGGCCCCTGAGCCACCGCGTCCCTCTATCTCCCCCTAGCAAGGGGAAAAAGAGGACCGAAGACGGATGCAAGTTCATAGATTCACAGGGTTCGAAGGGGCTTGGGAGGCCTTCTAGTCCACCCCGATCTGGCTGAATGCCAGCCCCCTAGAAACTCATTTGGCAGGGGTGGGTGGCTGGGAGACTGAACTGCCGATGACCCACAGCCTGATCTCTTGCTGGGATGACCAACCCTTCTTGGCTCGAAGAGGGCAGCTGGTCTGACACGACGCCATCCAATCGCCCAAGCTGGCCTCCGAGGCGTTTTCCACCCACAAGGAGCCAGAGGGTTCCCCCCCACGGCCAGCCTGCCCTGGACTCTCACCTCACACTATCCAGGAAAGGCTTGTAAGCGATCGTGATCCATTCCTCCTTGTTAGCCGCGTATCTGGGCTCCCGGGGAGCTTCGTCGGGGCTGTCGAGATCCACCAGGTAGTGGCATTTGGAGATGTCGAACTGCGGGAGGAAAAGAGAGAGGAGAGGGTCCCTCAGGCTGCTGGGTGGGTTCTCTGAGCAAAGCTGCCTGGGCAGCAGCAAGCAAGGCAGCTGATCCCGGCCATGGCACGGGAACTCCTTCCTGCAAGGCTGTTTTTCTTGCAGACGTTTCCTGACCCAACTAGGTAACATCATCAGTGCTAAAAACATCCCCCCAGGAATGAATTAATCTGAAGAAGCTTCTTGGATGAGAAGGGGAAACATTTTCAAACAGACAAAAAAAAAAAGACCCCAAGAAATTCCAATTATCTTGGGGTAGAAACATTGTCAGCACTTCAACCTGCATTTACTCTAGTGCTGACATAAGAAGGAGAAGCGAAGGCGTCTGGAAAGGGACGGCTGACTTTTCACCTACTTATTTTCCCTGGAGATAATGTTTCCGAGGAGATGAGATGGGAGGTGGGAATTCCTTTGAGTTGGAGTAGATTAGGGGTAGAATGACTTGGAAGATGGCCAATGAGTGCAGGGGAGTGGGGAACGGAAAGGGAGGGTTTTGGGGCTGGACGTCAGTGTTGGCTTCGTATGGAGTCATGTTAGGATGTCGTGCTCAATAAAAAGGAGTTTTTTTCTGCAAAGATTCTGTTTGAAATGCATTTTATTCGAGACGACCACGAAACTTGACAAACATCATATTTCTAGCACCTCCACCATCCTCTGGAGTCCATTTAAACTCCTGCCGACTGCTTCAGTGACTCCATCCAGCCACCTCCTTCTCTGCCCTCCCCTTCTTCTTTTGCCCTCAATCTTTCCCAGCATGAGGCTCTTCTCCAGGGAGTCCTTCCTCCTCATTAGGTGGCCAAAGCTGTCATAGCCCCCTACCAACTCTGAGCAACAACTTCCCCAATTTACAAAAAGTGTTGATTTGAGAGATTCGTGAAGGCAACAAAGTTAAGAGAAAATAAATGGCACGAGAGGAACCGAGTCTCACAGCAGGCAGAAAAAACACCTTCAGCGATCCAAATTCACTGCAGGGACCTAAACCTACCGAAGGGGGACAGAGGCCACCAATCAAACTGGCAAGACTTGGCCCCACTTTTGCAGAGGGGGGGATGACGACGTACCGCGAGAGATGGGCCTAGATGAAAAGAAGACCCTCACCCTCCCCCACTT
Source organism: Pantherophis guttatus (assembly GCF_059756535.1). Classification (NCBI taxonomy): domain Eukaryota; kingdom Metazoa; phylum Chordata; class Lepidosauria; order Squamata; family Colubridae; genus Pantherophis; species Pantherophis guttatus. The sequence continues at coordinate 30,292,320 of NC_142071.1, forward strand.
ACGTATCTGGAAGGTTCTTCTTGGTTTTGATCGTTCATGTCCGTGGGAACGAGGCGGGTGGCCCCCGGGCCCTTGGCAAAGGGTTTGGGCAACTGGCCCCGGAATTCGGAGGCAATGAACTGAAGCTGCCAGCTGCGGGAAGAAAGAAGGAATATAGGTTTTTATAAAGGGCATTCCTGGGCTTTTAAGTGAGTAAGCACAAGATGGAGGGAGGCAGAGGGGTGGGCTGGGGAAGGGCTGGCTGGCTTGTGGTGGAGGGGGCCCCCTTGCCATGGGTTCAAACGGGCTATGAGGCTCTGAGAAGTCTCTCCGTTGGGGGGCACACTTCCAGTCGTGGGTGTCAACTTGCAAAGCTTTCAAGTTGCCATGAGCAGGAGGGAGGGAGAACTGATAGAGCTGATTGATTTCCCTAACTGAAGCTGCATTCCATACATTCTTCCTGACCGCAATCAGAAGGAGGGTGTTGGATTTCACAGCCAGCCAAAGTGGTTAATTGGAGAATGTGATTTATGACATGGCCAGGAAGGAGGGGAGAGACAGGGTCATAGGGGAACGTAAATCTACGTGGGATTAGTTCTAATTGCATCCGAATATTGCCGAAATGGTGCTCCTAATAAATGACTGTATTTCTTTTGAAGTTCGGCTCATGGCTCATGAATTAATTAGGGCATCTTTCGGAAACTTCACAGCGGGTTTGCTCAGGGCAAAGTGGAGCACCCGCGAACAATGACGGAACATCCATTGGCTGGAGTTGAGAGCAGTGTTATCTGGCTCTCCGTTGGTTTCAGGGATCTCTCTCGGGCAAGCACGTTTTAGTGCTCATGGACAATGTCACTACAAAGGCGCACATAAATCAGCAGGGGGGGCACCAGATCCAAGTCCCTGATGCTGGAGGCGAGGAGGCTGGGACTTTGGGCAGAGAGACACCTTGGCTCCTTGACAGCGGAGCACATATCCAGGGTGTCCAATGTGCAGGCGGACCGGTTGACTCCTTCCCTCCCTTCTCCAACACTGGAGGTTTTTAAGAAGAGATATTTGTCTGAAATGGTCTAGGGTCTCCTGTTTGAGCAGGGGCTGGACTAGAAGACCTCCAAGATCCCTTCCAGCTTTGTGATTCCCTTATGCTGTTACCCTTCCTTCCTTCCTTCCTTCCTTCCTTCCATCCATCCATCCTTCCTCTTTCTTTCTTTCTTTCCTTCCTTCCTTTCTACCTCCCCTCCCCTCCCCTCTTCCTTTCCTTTCCTTCCTTCCTTTCTTTCCTTCCTTCCTTTCTCCCCTCCCATCTTCCTTTCCTTCCTTCCTTCCTTCCTCTTCCTTCCTTTTTCTTCCTCCCTTCCTCCTTCTTCCTTCCTTCCTCTTTCTTTCTTTCTTTCTTTCTTTCTTTCTTTCTTCTTTCTTCTTTCTTTCTTTCTTTCTTTCTTTCTTTCTTTCCTTCCTTCCTTTCTTCTTTCTTTCTTTCTTTCTTTCTTTCTTTCTTTCCTTCCTTCCTTCCTTCCTTCCTTTCTCCCTTCCCTTCCCTTCCCTTCCCTCCACTCTTCCTTTCCTTCCTTCCTCTCTCCCTTCCTCCCTCCCTCCCTTCTCCAACACTGGAGGTTTTTCAGAAGAGACATTTGTTTGAAATGGTCTAGGGTCTCCTGCTTGAGCAGGGGCTGGACTAGAAGACCTCCAAGGTCCCTTCCAGCTCTGTGATTCTATGGCTTCCTACCTCCCCAGGCTTCGTGGCCCAGGCAGGGTCCTCTTACTGCTGGCATGAGCGATACCTCCTGCGCCCCCAGGCAGTCAGCAAACTTCAATTTGGACCAGGAACTTACTTCTCCGGGAGGACGAAGCTGCTGGGAAACCGGTACCACTCCTTCCCAACACAGATGTGGACTGGCCTGCCTTCGGGCACGGTGTGGATTGTGGGATCCGTGGCAATCCTGTGGAACTCTGGGTAAAGGTCCAGAGGCCCGTGGTAACCTGGGCAGCAAAAGCAGCAAGTGGGAGGGAAAAAAAAGAGGAGAAAAGTCGACCACGGCTACTGAAAAAAATGGTAATCCTTTGAAAATTAGCTAATGTCCCCCTCAAACGCTTCTCCAACCAGATGTGTTCAGACAGAAAAAAATCCCAGAACTCCCCAAAAGTCCCAGGTTGGTTGAGGAGTTCAGGGAGATACCGCCACAATATTTGGGGAAGACCGGGCTGCTTGTCTTGGCTCAGTTTTTTCCCCCCACCCTTTAAGATGGGTGGACTTCAACTCCCAGGATCCCCCAGCCAGAAGGCTGAAGCCATTGCTCAAGCTTGTTGCTTGGGGGAATTCTGGGAGTTGAAGTCCACCAACTTCAGGTGACCAAGGGTGAAAAACACTCTGCTTATCTATGATAAGACACCCCCCTCCTCCAAATTATGCACTCAACGTAGGTTAGAACTCTGGAGAGTCAGGATAGGCCTCCCTCCTTGCACCCCCAAAACCTATAGGGAATCAAAGCCACGTTAGATAAAATCCTACTCAATCATCATTGCTGAATGATGAATCAGGGCCTAAATCCTTTGAGAAGCCTGATTGTAACCTGGCGGATCGCTGCAGGGGGTGGTAAGGGTGGGGGTTGGGGAAGAGGAACCGATCCATGCAGAGGATCTACTAGTTAATTGTTCTGTGTGGTCAAGGAAGAATGCGAACCCAGGAATGGGACAACTTGCCACGGCCAACTTGCTGTGACCAACTCACCGTGGCCAACTCACCGTGGCCAACTCACCATGATCAACTCACCAGTCAACTCAACATGATCAACTCACCAGTCAACTCAACTTGACCAACTCACTATAGCCAACTCACCATGGCCAACTCACCATGGCCAACTCAACATAGCTAACTCAACATGACCAACTCACCAGTCAACTTACCATGGCCAACTCACCATGGCCAACTCACCAGTCAACTCAACATGATCAACTCACCAGTCAACTCAACTTGACCAACTCACCATAGCCAACTCAACATGACCAACTCACCATGGCCAACTCACCATGGCCAACTCAACATAGCCAACTCAACATGACCAACTCACCAGTCAACTTACTATGGCCAACTCACCAGTCAACTCAACATGATCAACTTACCAGTCAACTCAACTTGACCAACTCACCATAGCCAACTCAACATGACCAACTCACCATGGCCAACTCAATATGGCCAACTCACCATGGCCAACTCAACATAGCAACTCAACATGACCAACTCAACATAGTGAACTCAACATGACCAACTCAACATGACCAACTCAACATGGTCAACTCACCATGGCCAACTCAATATGGCCAACTCACCATGGCCAACTCACCATGGCCAACTCAACAGTCAACTCAACATGACCAACTCAACATGACCAACTCAACATGACCAACTCACCGTGGTCAACTCAACATGACCAACTCAACATGACCAACTCAACATGACCAACTCAACATGACCAACTCACCATGGCCAACTCGCTGTGGGAAAACTCCCCGCAGAACAATTCTAACTATTCTATTTAATGATTTGCAATAAATAAAAATTATTTTAATTTTTGCCTTTCCCATTTCATTCTGCCCCTCCTTTTGCAACCTTTCTTTAATGAGTCTATTCCACTAATTCTTTGATATTAGTGTAACTCTTGTCCCGTGGCAAGCTGGCCGTGGCGAATGGTCGTAGACTCCAGGATCCCTCCTTACTTTGCCTAAACCCACCTCTGAATAAAGCCACCGAGCGGGAGAAGGAGAGCAGGCCGAAGACCAGGACGGTGCCCAACGCCAGCCAGTTGGAAGAGACGGTGTAATGCTCCAGACGGTATCGTTGGAAGATGAAGTGATAACATTTCTGGAGGGGGACAAGGAGAGAGAAAAATATGAGCGCTGGGGAATTCTGGGAGTTGAAGTCTGTAAGTCTTCAAATTGCCATAGTAGGAGACCCGCCCCCCAAACGCACCTGGAGAGCCGAGAGCCCCACCGCTCCGCAGAGACAAATCAGGGGGTAGATGGGGTACAGGAACCTCTCCTCTTTGTGGGGCTGGCTGAAGAAAATCAGGATCCAGACGTACATGGGAGAAAGCGTCAGCCAGTATGGGCGGCCCAGATTTTGGACTGGAAGAAGAGACAGACCGGAAGAGGATCAGTGGCAGAAGGAACGAGAAAACTAGTTTTTTGTGTGTGTAGAGTTGTAAAATGTCAATTTGTGTAGTTTAATACTTTGATTACCATATTTTTCGGAGTATAAGACACACTTCCCCCCCTCCCTAAAAGAGGCTGAAAATTTGGGTGCGTCTTATACTCCAAATGTAGCTTTTTTAAAGCTTTTTTTCAGCCCTAACGAGGCGCTAGCAAGTGAAGCGATCTTCCGTGCTTTGCCTGCTTTTCTCATTGCTTCTCTCTCCAACGATCAGCTGTGCTTTAGAAGCTATTTTTTATCCCCAACCAGGGATAAAAAACAGCACAAGCTCAAAACCAGCAAACTAATGTGCTGGAGCTGACTAGACTAGCCAGATGAATACCTGGTAGGCAGAATTTTTTCCCCCCTATTTTCCTCCCCAAAAACTAAGGTGTGTCTTATACTCTGAAAAATACAGTATTTTTCTATTTGTCTTTGTATAAACTGTAAGCGGGCCGGAGTTGCCTTATAAAAATTGAATAAAATAAATACCGTATTTTTTGGAGTATAAGACGCACCTTTTTCCGCCCTAAAAGGGGTGAAAATTTAGGTGCGTCTTATACACCGAATGTAGCCCCACCCACCCACTGGCCCCCACCCTTTGGCCTCTACCTCCCAGTAGTTTACCTCGTTCATTTCAGCTTTAGCACAGCCTAATTAGCACAAGCTGATTCGATTGGCCTCCAGACTCTCAGCTGTTTTGCTCTCAGCTGTTTTGCGCAGGGCTCTGCTGCTTGCTGCAAGGAAGTAAATTGCTGGGAGCAGATTTTTTTTTTTTCTTGTGCTAATCAAGCTATGCTGAAAACGAAAATGAAAGTAATGCAGGCTGTTCGCTGTAATGAGGCAAAATTGCTGGGAGGCAGAGACAGATTTCTTTTTCTTCTTTTCCTCACCAAAAAAGGTAGGTGCGTCTTATAGTCCGAAAAATACGGCAATAATAATAATAAATAAATGGAGGAGGAGGAGGCTTTTTGGATGGAGGGACAGGCTCTTTCCTGAACCAGAAGGAGGTCTTCTGTGCTTGGAAGGCTTGGTCAGAGCAGGCCATCCAGATGCTTCCTCTTGGAGGCAGGGACAGATGCTGAGAGGGTGTCTCCCCAGGGACTCTTCCCCCACAACCCAGGTGTCGAGGTCTACGGGGCTCACCACGAAACTTCTGCAGGAGGCTCTCCATCAGGCAGGTCAAGGGCAAAGCCAGCAAGGCCAGGACGAAGGCCACGTTGAAGTTCAGGAAGCCGTTGATGAAGTAGAAGGACCAGGGCTCCGTGCCTGCAAGGAAGGAAAGGAAGGAGAAAGAGGTCAGGAGCTCTTTGGAGGCTCTATCCCAGCCAGGAGCTTGTGCGTGTGACATGATTGCCTTTTGTAACCACAGCTGACTTCCGACAAGCAAAGTTTTATTTCTATGGGGGAATAAAACCCGGGGAAGGGGAAGGAAGACCATGCAATCTCCCCACCGCTGCCCCCAAAACGTTTCCTCCTGCCCGCAGGTAGACTCACCGTAAAGGTCTGGCCCGTGTGGGGTGAAGATGTTATACAAGACGATGTTCAGAGGAGCTACCACCAGCTTCCCATAGTGGTAGCTATCGATGGCCACCATGGGCACCTTCATTGAGAAACAAGCCACCATTCAAAGCTTTGTCCTGCACTTTGGACCAAGGCCGGCCAGCGCTCGGGATTCCCCGGTTTGGAAAATGCAGGACAGAACGCAGACGAGCTGCTTCCGGTTTGGACCGGTTCGCACGTACCGGTAGTTCCAAACACTGGCTGGGCCGGCCTGCCCACCAGCCCCGGTTGCTATCCCATCTTATAGATATCTCACTCTCTGGTTCGCTTGCCCCCGTCCACGCAGCCCAGCTGATTTCCGTGCCTCGCTCGCTCTACTCCCCGCGGCCACCTGAGAAGGTGTGCTGGAAGCCACACGTATGAAATTGCCGTGTGTTTGAAGCTGCGCGCAAGGGCGGAAGACGAGTACGCCTGCGTGCGCTCACTTTTTCAGTTCTGCACTAGGTGAATTGGTTGTTAAATTATGTGAAGCCCACGGCTACTTACCCCATTTCCCCGAAAATAAGACCTCCCCTGATAATAAGCCCAATTGGGCTTTTGAGCGCATGCGCTAAAATAAGCCTCCCCCCCTGAAAATAAGCCCTCCCCCAAAATATTTAAATGCAGAGCTGGAAATCAGGTAAGACAGCAAGAGGAGCCCCATCTTGCTCCACGCGCCCTAAAATAATAAGACCTCCCCGAAAATAAGGCCAAGCGCTTATTTGGGGGTTCAAAAAAATATAAGACAGGGTCTTATTTTCGGAGAAAAATGGTAGCGTAGTGAATGAAGGAGTCTTTGTTTTTAAGGGCAAAGGGTGATGTAGAAGCCCACCAAAAGCAAGGGTTGAGAGGTGCTCCCTTTTCACCCATGCTGACCTTGGAAGACTCACCAGAAACACCAGTAGAGACACCAAAGACCACTGCAGGAAACTCTTCCACCGTCTTTTCAGGACCAGCAAGTCGAAGGCAATTGGGAGGCTGCCCAATGGAAGACCGAGGGAGGTATTAGTGAAGGTGCGGCAAACTATTTCAGCTCAACGTCATACCCAATACCCCGATTCTACCACATAACTCCCAATGACTGGTAAGATCCCACAGAGTTGGTCTCCTCTGGGTCCCGTCAGCTAAACAATGCCGGCTGGCGGGCCCGCGGGGGAGGGCCTTCTCTGTGGCTGACCCAGCTCTCTGGAACCAGTTACCTCCTGAGGTCCGGACCGTCCCTACCCTATTGGCCTTCCGGAAAGCGGTGAAGACCTGGTTTTTCCGGCAGGCCTGGGGCCGTTGATCTCGCTCTTGCGATCTGGCGAGATCTGGCAATGAATGGTGTGAATCAGTTTTAATGTTTTTAATTTTTAAATGTTTTTTATAATGATTTTAAATGCATTGTGAGCTGCCCTGAGTCTTCGGAGAGGGGCAGCATACAAACTGAATTAATAAATAAATAAATCAAGGAGTTACCAACTCAGACAAATAGTAATCAACAGCCTAATCCAAAGAAGCACCAAGGTGACTCCCACCAACATGGACAGAGCCAGCCACCAGTACATCAATAGAGCAAACCCTTCTAGCATTGATGATGTTACTACCTAGTTGGGTCGTGAAATGTCTGCAAGAAAACAGTCAAGCTCAGAGAACACTACAATCCTTCAACTTCTTCCTCCTCCTCCTCCTTTCCACAAAGCCCCCTCCCTTCTAGCACTGATAGTTACCTAGTTGGGTCATGTCTGCAAGAAAACACCCAGGCTCAGAGAGCACCAAGGAGCCCACGACTCCCTTCCTCCTCTCTTTCTTTTTCTCCTCCTCCACTCTACACATCCTAGTCTCTTCTAGCACCGCCGACATTACCTACTTAGAAAGACGGTGTTTGGGAAGCATCCTCCAATCCCAGTTCCCGAGCGACCCTCCGGAGCTGAGTTTTTCAACCTTGGCCACTTTCAGATGGCCGGACTTTCAATTCCCAGAATTCCCCAGCCAGCACAGCTGAAGTCCACCCATCTTAAAAGTCGCCAAGGCTGAGAAACAAGCCTCTGGACGCTTCTGTTCACCGCCTGCCATCCTGAAACAAATCCGGCATCCCTCCTTCTGACCCCCCCCCCCACTTACCCCAGTGCTGCGCTGAATGGCCAACCCACAATGGCTCCGGCGGCCACACCCAGGACTGCCAAAGATGTTCGGTCCGTGTACCAGCCTGTCATGGCTACGATGGTACAGTACATGCAGAAGCTGCTGGGAAGGAAGGCTGCAAAAAAGAAGAGGAGGCAGAAGAGAGTTTGGCAACCGGAAAGTGTTCTTACCCGGCTCCCGAACACGAAACGTTCCCTTTCTTAGGAGCGCCAGCCGCTGCGCTCTCACAGCAGACACACCCAGAAGGCGCTGCAGATTCCAAGAAGAATTCTGATCATTCCGAGACAGGATTTGGAAGTATAGAATATCAGTGGCGGACAGGCAGGGAGAAGGAATATCTGTCTGCCACACCTATTCGTCTCCGCCCCCCGCCGTTTATCCCCAGAGGTAGGCTGGGGTTTTGCTAGCAGTCCCAAGGACCGGCCCATAGATTTCCACTGCTCTCCTCTCCTCTGCCTTCTGCTTATCCGTGTTGTGGTCCACCAGCAGCCTGCGGAGCTGGCAGCGGAGTCGGACAGTGAGGAGGCTGGGGAGGAACCTGGGCCGGTCCTGGAGTCTGGGGAAGGCCTGGACGAGGGCTCTGTGTCAGAGGCAGAGATGGAACAGGCTCTTCCTGTTCCTTTGCCTCTCGGCTGTCCACCTCCGGAGTCCGTGCATCGCTCCCCGATGGCCCTGGCCCCATCTCTGCCTCCGACGCAGAGGCCTCCTCCGGACCTTCCCCAGCCTCCAGGACTGGCCCAGGTTCCTCCCCAGCCTCCTCACTGTCTGACTCCACTGCCAGTTCCACAGGCTGCTGGTGGACCACAACACCTTGCTTAAGGACTGCGCTGCTTAACGAAGGATTTTTCCAGCCCCGGTTAGTTGCTCGTAAGTTGAAAACCGGATGTACTTAGTCGAAACGCAAAATTGGTCCCCGCCCGACACCTTTCTTAACTCACCTGAGGCTGAGCAGAACATCCCGCTGCTAAGTATCAAGAAAGCCAGCATAAGCCTGCTCACGTGAAGGCCAAACTTCTTGCACACTGCCCTGAGAAACAGAGGAGAGAAACGGAGCCTGTTCTGGTGGTGCTAAGCATTTAAGGACGGCTCACCTACAGTGGGCTGCTGCCGGTTCGGATCGGTTTGCACGAACCGGTAGTTCCGAGCACTGGTTGGCCCCGCCCACCTGCCCCGACGCTATCCGGTCCTCGATATCTCCGGCTCGCTCGCCCCACCCCGTCGCCAAACTAATTTGCGCGCCTCTCCTACTCTACTAACCGTGGCTGACCTAGCAGTTCAGCCTCAGATTTCCTCGGGGCATCAGCCCTTCATCACCCTCAAAGCAGCAGAGACATACAGTAATATTATGGGATAGCAGTTACGATTGTGCCCAATTCATCTAATATTGTAATGCTTTTAAAATAACGGTAGCGTTGGGGGTTTTTTTTGGCTCAATAACCTGGATAAAACAATCCAGAAACTGAAAGCAGTTTTCAGGATTTTTAATGATTCAGGCCTTTCGGTGTGGCCAGGGTGGATAAAAATCAATGATTTTTTGTAAAAAAATCAAAAAAATCAGATTTTTTTTTAATTTAAATCGGATTTTTTTTTATTTAAATCGGATTTTTTTGATTTTTGTCGAATTTATTTTAATAAAAAACTTTTGGGGTAAAAATCTATCGTAAGATAGTTTTCTATTTAAGATACATAAATAATTTAGTTTATTCAGCATGAAATGGAGCTTAGTTATGTAGCATGAGGCTGTATATTCTGCAGCACTGGGACTATCGGTGAGTTAACAGTGGGTCAAAGGAGTAGCAGAGATGACAGTTGCTCTTTAAAAAATTATGATTTAAATCGAGTTGATTTAAATCAAGCCTTTTTACTAGTGATTTAAATCATGATTTAAATTGTAATTTAAATCAACTTGATTTAAATCAAATACACCTTGGGTGTGGCTGATATGAATATCCTGAAACACGCCCAAGAGTTTTGTCACCACAACCAAAAGTATATGTAGCTAAAGTTGAATGGGCAGGTATGAAACTTGAAACTTGGGATTTTTCCCGGCAGACATCTCATTACCAGGCCAGGTCACATCATCAGTGAATGGGGGAGTGAAGTTAGCTGGCTGTTTATATAGAGTTGCTTGCCAATGCACAACACACGTCTGGTGTGACCTACTCTGGTAATGAAACGTCTGCAGGAAGCTCACCAAGATCGGAGAATACTAGGAGCCAACATTTTTTGCTGCTGTGATTTGCTGTAACCATTACATAGCAGATGGAGAGTGGTTGAGTGGCTTAGAGGTGGCGTTCTCGCCTCACAATCAGGAGGCTGTGAGTTCGATCCTAGGTAGAGGCAAATATTTCTCTCTCTGGGCACAATGAGAATATATCTGCAGAACAAAACTCCGCACTGGCGACAGGAAAGGGATCCGGCCAGTAAACACTCAGCTAGCTCCATTCAGGTGCCCCGACACCACCCCGCAAAGGATTACGGGGTCATTCAACGACAAACATTACATTGCAGATGGAGAAATGCCCCTGCCACAGATCTTCGTCGACAGTTGCACAAATATAACTGAGGAGGCCCTCGACGATACTCACTTGTAAAAATAAAGCTCGCAAACGCAACTCAGGAAGGCCAAAAGGCAGCGCAGGAAGTAGAAGATGAGGACCTAGGAAGAACAGCTCCTGTTACAAAATTTCTAGAAACAGACAGTGGCTGCGTTCACACAAAATGCAGGATGATTTGCACAAACGCAGGAGCCTTGGTGGAGCAGTGGACTAAAGTGTTGTTAAAGTAGCACTTAGCTGCCAGCTGCCTGCAATTACTGCGAGTTCAAATCTCACCAGGCTCAAGGTTGACTCAGCCTTCCATCCTTCCGAGGTAGGTAAAATGAGGACCCGGATTGTGGGGGCAATAAGCTGACTTTGTATAAAAAAGAACACCGCTTAGGGGGGCCGAAAGCCCTACTAAGCAGGTATATACAAAAGTATGAAGGCTATTGCTTAAAAGCATTGTAAGCCGCCCTGAGGCTCCAGAGAAGGGCGGCATATAAATCGAACCAATAAAATACAATAAAATAAATGATAAAGCTACCAGTTTTTTCTCCTCCCCCCCCCAAACTCGATCCAGTTTGCCATTCGGTATGTCCGTTAGGTTGATTAAATCGTGTTTCGATTTAGACCTGGGTTGAATAGGTGCAGAAGAGCAGAATCGGAGGCCTTGGAGCTGCCTCCCTCCCATTAGGAGCCTTTCCCCCACAGCCCGGGCATGGGGGAATTGCCAATAAAACCGCAACTTCCCCCCAAAGACGAAAAGAAGCAGAGAGCCCAGCTCGACAACACACAATGTTTAAAAAGGGGCAAGAGCTCTCCCTACTGGCCAGGAACACAAAAGAAGAAGGAATCAATCGCAGAGACAAGGGACTTAAGACAGAGCGGGCTTAAGGAAGAAAAATTAATGCATACAGATAGTCCTTGACTTACGACTGGTCACTTAGCAAGCGTTCAAAGTTACGATGGACATTGAAAAGGGATTTATGATCTGCATTTTGGGCAACTGGCCCGCATTTACGACCATTTGCGACATCCCCAGGTCATGTGGGGATGTCGCAAATGGTCAAAATCTAGATAGCAAATGGTCGCAAACCTCGACTGAGTACTAAAAAGCAGAGACATCACCCTGCTAACAAAAGTGTGTATAATCAAGGCGATGGTTTTCCCAGTTGCAATGTATGGCTGTGAAAGTTGGACCATAAGGAAGGCTGAGAAGGCCAAAGAATTGAGGCCTTTGAACTCTGGTGCTGGAGAAGACTTCTGCGAGTCCCTTGGACTGCAAGGCGATCCAACCGGTCAGTCTTAGAGGAGATCAACCCTGACTGCTCTTTAGAAAGCCAGATCCTGAAGAGGAAACTCAAATTCTTTGGCCACCTAATGAGAAGGAAGGACTCCCTGGAGAAGAGCCCAATGCTGGGAACGATGGAGGGCAAAAGAAGGGGACGGCAGGGAACGAGGTGGCTGGATGGAGTCACCGAAGCAGTCGGCGTGAGCTTAAATGGACTCCAGAGGATGGTAGAGGACAGGAAGGCCTGGAGGAACGTGGTCCATAAGGTTGTGATGGGTCGGACACGACTTCGCAACTAACAACAACAGGTCATGTGACTCTGATTCGTGTTACCTTGTTTGTTTGGAGAACTCTAGCATGGAAGAGGGCCGGCAGAGCATGGAGCCACAGGTACGCATAGGAGCGAATGGCATAAACCGGAGAATATTCCCACGTCTGGAATCCTTTGCCATAAACGAGGTAGTGCATCTACAAAAGAAACTCACAACGAAAAAAATGTCCAACGTTTTGCTTTCTACAACATACAAGGCATACAAGGAAGAATACTAAGCACTCAGCCCAGACCTGACAAAGTGTCTATGGAGAGTCTCAATCATTCAGGTCATGGTTGTCCCAAAGATTGGGGGGGGGGAGGGTTTCCCCCCCCCAAAAAAAGGAAACTGGACTTTCTTGGGGTTTTTGTTGTTGGAAAACATTTCGCTTCTCATCCGAGAAGAACCAAAGAAGCCAAACGAAGAAGAAAACCCCAAGAAAGTCCGGTTGCCTTTTTGAAAAGTACCTGTTTGGGATACCTGTCAGTCATCAAGGAGGATATGGGAGGCATTTTGGTACCCTGATGATTGCCCTAGGCCAGGGTCAGCAACCTGCGGCTCTGGAGCCGCATGTGGCTCTTTCATCCCTCTGCTGCGGCTGCCTGTTGCTGGATAGCTCCACAATTGATAGGGCTTTCGATTAGGACAGGTAGAGGAAAAAGGTTGCCGCGCTAGGAGGAGACTGTATGATGGGGGAACCGGACTTCCGGTCAGCTCCAGAATTGAATGGGGGCTTCCAATTAGTACCTTTGTGAGTGTTTAAGGTTGCCGACCTCTGCCCTAGGCCTAATACAGGGGTTAGCAACCTGCAGCTCTGGAGCCACATGTGGCTCTTTCACCCCCTCTGCTGCGGCTCCCTGTCACTCAAAATATGCATCACAACCACTAATGTGTGACACCCACCCGGCACACGATTTATTGAGCTTTTCAACCCCCGGTAGGCCAACGATGGATAAATCCAAGAAAAGAAAAGTTTCGGAAGAAAAAAATAACATTTAATTCAACTACATAAGCTAGTTTTGTGGCAGCTCAAGAAACAGTCAGGCACGGGAAGGGTTTTGTGGCTCCCGGTGTTTTTTTTTTTTCTGTGGGAAACTGGTCCAAATGGTTCTTTGAGTGTTTAAGGTTGCAGATCCCTGGCCTAGGAAGCTAATCTCTACAGGATCCGTGACCTGATTTCAAAGGGTTCGGCTGAGAGCAAGTCAAGACCTTTAAATCCAGCAAGGGATTAAAGAGGCCGATGAAACATTCACTCTCCTGAAAGCTAATAAGAGGTGTATTATTATCACAGGCAAGAACGCTACTCACAGGTTCCCAGTAGTTAAAGGTTTCATCGCAGTCCGAGATGTTACTTAGCAGAGCTGCGCAGAACCTGGCTGAGATTAGACACTTGAAAGCCGTCGATCCTTCCGGAGCCCAGACGTGACCTGCTTTGGTTCCTGAGGATCTAAGAGAAAAGCAAAGCGGCTGTTATTAACCCTGTAAAAGGAAGATGGAGAGCAAGGAGAGAAATGAGAGAGAGGAGGAAAAAGGGTGCTGCTTGGACAGCTATTCTGGCTTTCGGATACCAATGGAGCATCCGGAAAGGCTGATGAAGACATCAGAGGGCCAAATTGGGGCATTTAAGGCCTAAAAAAAGGATGAAAATGCTCCCTTGGATCCGAACCTCACTTATTCTTCACTTAAATGCTACTCTTATTTTAAGTCAGAGCTCCCCAAACTTGGCCACTTTTAAAAAGACTTGTGGACTTCAACTCCCAGAATTCCCCAGCCAGTATATCAGGTATTCTTTGAAAACTTGGGGTTTTCTGGCTGGGAATCGTGGGAGTTGAAGTCCACGTCTTTAAAAGTGGCCAAGTTTGGAGAGCCCCGTTTCAAATCAATCAAATGCCACCTCTAAGGTTTAAAACTGGCCTGTCCTATAAAGACCAAACCCCTCCCCCACATGTAGGGGAGAACCTGGTTAAAGGGATTTATTAAAAGTTTTTGTGTGTGTGTGCAAAATTATGATTTGTGGATGGGAGAAATTTTTAAGTTACCTTTCCTCTTGTCAAACCCTTCCCCTGTAGGGGAGAACCTAGTTAAAGGGACTTATTAAAAGTTTTTGGGGGTATTTTTGTGCAAAATTATGATTTGTGAATGGGAGAATTTTTTTTTTCTTAAAAAAACATAAACATAAAATATATCTTTTCAGAACGAGCCATTGATCCGGTCAAAAATACGTACAATTATTAACTCCTTCTTAACAAAAGCTTTATCCAAATCTCCACTAATTACCATCTTATAACAATAAAAATAAAAAAGAATGCCTAACTTATAATGATTTACTCGAAACAATTACCTTTCTACTGTTTCACCTCAATCTTAATTTTCAAATAACACAGCTTAATATTTTACAGCATTATTACCCTAAATTCTATTTATTCGACAATGCCACTATCTATCCTAAAACCCATTACTTAAATCTTAAAAGTCCTAACCCAATATTATTTCAATTTTCTTTTCCCTACAATTACAAAGAATATTTAGTCAATATTTTAACTTTGGGCTGGGTTTTTTTTTGGGGGGGGGGGGAGAATTGTGATTTGTGGATGGGAGAATTTTTTAAAGTTACTTTTCCTCTTGTGGATGCCACTAGGATGGGCACCCCAAGGCTGGCCATGGAATGGATTAGATTTGATTCAGGTTCACTGAATCCCTAGTACAGGTCTCCTGCGCGAGAAGGGGGTTGGACTACATGACCTCCAAGGTCCCTTCCAACTCAGTTAGTTACTGAAGTATTGCAAGCTCATTCCTTCTCCCCCTTTTTCCAAATTGGGGGGGGGGGTCTTCCTTTCTACCACTCTGGTAGCAGAGGTAGATGGATCGAAACCATCCTCTGCTACCAGGTGTCAGGGCACCGATTATCCCAAAGGCAGAATGGGATTAATCAGCGCCCTGACACCCCCCTCCCCATTTACCACCCCCCCAAGCCAGCCAGCCCATAATACCCTCGTTCTATTAGTAGCACAAGAAAGACAAACCCCCCCTCCCCTTTGGAAGCCTGGGTTCTCAGCGGCGGGTGTGGGGGGGCAGTAAACTACAACTCCCAGCATCCCTCAGTACCTCCAGCCTTGTAGTTGAAGGCTGAAGACACTGAGGGGTGATGGGAGTTGTAGTCCAAACCACCCCCGGAGAGCCCGCTGGGGCAGAAACCAGGCCTTCCCTCCCCGCTCTCGGCCCCTACTCGGCTTTGTTCTCCTCGGCGGGCGTCTGCGGCGGAGGAGGACCCTCGTCTCGCTGCCGGGCGGGCGCCGCCGAATCCCCGCCGCCCCATCGAGGCCGCTGCCGGGCCCCCTTGGCTGCCATGCCGAGTGTGGGCAGGCGGCCGGGCTCGTGGCGCTCAGTGCGGGGACGCGACGCCGCCCGACGCCATCTTCAGTGTGGGCACGGCGCAGGCGCAGTTGCTTTTTTTAAATCCTTCCCCCCCCACGCCTTGCTCTTGCGGGCTCGCGCGGCGCTTTGGTGCAGCAAGAAAAGGCAGGGAGTCCCATAGGCGGGGCAGCTGCAGGGCCTAGTGGGAAGAGCTCCCCCCCCCTCTCTCTCATTTGCACCCCGAAGGTCCTTCCGTCTCTAAATTGCCTTCCCCCACCCCGCCCCCCGAGATTGGTTTTCTCCATTGTGGGCAATAGGGTGCAATTGCAAAAGACGGAAGGATGTGATTGCTTTTTTTGTAGAGGCGATGCTTGCTAGGCTCATATATGCTCATGCTTGGTGCATAGGAGAGCAGGTGCACCAAAGACAAATTCCTTGTGTGTCCAATCACACTTGGCCAATAAAAAATTCTATTCTATTCTATTCCATTCCATTCTATTCTATTCCATTATTCTATTCTATTCTTATTCCACTCCATTATGCTATGCTATGCTATGCTATTCTATTCCATTCCATTATTCTATTCCATTCCATTCCACTATTCTTCTATTCTATTCTATTCCATTCCATTCCACTCCACTCCATTATTCTATTCTTATTCCATTCTATTATTCTATTCTATTCTTATTCCATTCCATTATGCTATTCTATTCTATTCCATTCCACTATACTATTCCATTCCATTCCATTCCACTCCATTCCATTATTATTCTATTCCATTCCACTATTCCATTCCATTCCATTATTATTCTATTCCATTCCATTCCATTCCATTCCATTCCATTCCATTCCATTCCATTCCATTATTCTATTCTATTCTATTCTATTCTATTCTATTCTATTCTATTCTATTCTATTCTATTCTATTCTATTCCATTCCATTCTATTATTTTATGCAGCTGTGCTGTTCAATCTAATAAATAAATTGAATAAGTAAATAAATAACTGCCTGTCGGGGAAACTGTTTTATTGTTTTATTTTATTTAAATTCCAGCTTTCTTATTTTTATAAACAACTCGAGGGTGGCCAAGACCTCCAACACACCTCCCTCGTCCTCCTTTTTCATCCGCATCACCGGCCCTGCCAAGTTCTCCTCCTGGTCCTCCTACCTAACCACCACCCGGAGACAACGCTGCAGTTCTTCCCTCAGCGCCATCTGCATGGCCGCCGCCTGGGGGCGAGCGAGCGCTTTGTCGCAAGACTGGTATGTGAGCCTGTAGCACAGGCTGATGGCGTGTGCTGCGCCCGGGTGCCGAAAACGGTCAAGCAGCTGGACAGACGCAACCGTGTCCAAAGACGCACGCCTGGCAATGGCGTGAAGCTGGATTTCACGGAATGTTTCTGCCTCTGGAAGCCAGAAGCTGATGTCGTGCACGTACGTCGGCGGGTGGAGGGAAAAGCTCTGGAAAACGCCTAAACGGCCCCCAAAAAACTGGCTCGCAAAACGCTCATCCGAAGTCCAAAGCATCCGCCAGTCAGAAATGCCACACGCGCACATCGCCAGAAGATCGAGGTTCAAAGAAACGCAAACCATGTTTTGATTAACGCTTGAAGGTTGCCACCGAACGGTGCTTATTGTTCCGACGCGAAATTCTTTGGGGCCGGAATCCAAGCCCTGGCAGCTCAGAGTCACAGCGTATTTTGGGTTGAGCAGAAACGGTTCGGAAGAAGGTAGAAAGGGATTCTGCTGACGGCTTTCTGGCTCCTGGTTCAGAGAGTCCAACTTAACATTGGATGATCGCAGTAAAGAATTCAATGTGCCTATGAGGCTTTCCGTCAGGAGCTGTGAGTCTTCTACATCTTCCTTAACTGCGCAGATAAAGAGGGCCTCGTGAAAAATGGGAGGCACGTGAACAGAAATTTTACATTTTTTAAAAGCCAGTCCACTCAGGGCCAACAAACCCTGAGGGGAAAAATCCCTCTGCTTTACAATAGAATGAAGAAAAACCAACAGGGAAGGCCGAAGGTAATATTGTCCTAAGGTCCAACTCAAATCCTGGTCCTCATCAGTTCCCGTGTCGCTTTTAGAAGCCACAGACTTAATTTCAGGGCGACTTCTGGCAACAGGAACCATCCAAATGGCGTCCAATGAAGGAGAAGCAGAACCATCTTTGAATACTAAGGGAAATGAAGAATTCGCCTTCTGAACTGCGAACGATCTGCCGAGGCCATCAATTAGTTTTTCATTTATGGTTCTCACAGGATGATTCGAATTAATACTTAAATAGTTCCTAGTTCAGATTATGAAAATATTAGAAAAAAAAGAAGTATTAAACAGGGCAAGCCACTAACCTCAGATGTTGTACTTTCAAAAACAATAAATTATTGATGGAGCAGTAAATGTGAATGTGTTACAATTTTTAGCCCATTCCTTAGTATTATTCGAGTTTCTCAGATGTCAGTCCAAAAGACATCTGGATACCAAGGGGAAATGTAGACCCCCCTTAAATGTTCCATTTAAGAGCATATCAGCCAAGGTGATTACATTATGCAGAGATCAGACTCAAAAGGATCTGGAAATTTTGCTGCATACCTGTTTATCTTATCTAGGAACATCTGTGGAATTTGGCAGGACACTGATTCGCCTTCCAGCTCCACTTTGCAAATTGAAGGTTGAGAATGCAGAAATGGCACACTCCGGGTGAATATGTGATTCAGGGCGCCTTCTATGCAGAAAGATTTATCCTGATTCCTAGGAAGAAAGCAGATTAAGTATGGAGGCAGAAGAATCAGTGCTTTAGCTGAACCAATTGAAAGCAAACCAATGGAATCCAAAATACAGAAGGTTAACGTTGAGCTGGCTGAAGCACCAGGCAAGATTCATACTGAAAGGTGTCAACAGAACAATATTTGTGAGACAAAGGAGCTGTTGTCCAACATTTACAGAAATAATTCAGTTAAGGAAGGCTGTATAGCTCTGATTATTCCCCAAATTTGTATAGAGTTTTACTAGAAATTTAATCTGTTCCTTCAATAAATTTGCCCCCACGAAGGCCTGAGAACCAACAGAGAGTCATAAATTTTTTCTGCTAGAGGTCATAGAAATTTAAATATGGGACATATTAGTTTTATAAGGAATAAATTCTGTATGTGCAGTTTTCACCCACAGAATTTGCACGATGCTTCCCAAAAGAGACAGGAGCACTTAGTAATAAGGCCCTTTCTTGTGCAACATCCAAGATGGCACCTGGAATAGGGTCAACCACAGCTTACCTGTAGCCTGTACATTTATATCCACTGGCATCTCTGATATTAAATGGCTCAATGCCGCTCAAGATGAATCCTGCTTCTGCTGCCATCTCCACAACTTGCCAGCTGTTGTGCCACTCACGCACCGGCTGGTCTGCAGGGGTGCCCCCTTGTCCTTTGCAAAGTGCCACGTGGATGTCTCCTTTCTCTGCCAGAACATCTGCACAGCTGGAACAACAAAAAAAGAGGGGTGTCATTGCCACGCAACTAATGTAGCAAGCTGTCCTTCTCAGAATTTTTTTTTAAAAGAAAAAGGAAAAACAGCTCCAAAGGCGTCTTTGGACTTCTGAAATATTGTTTTGCATAAAAATCTTTGCTGTTGGAGGTGCATACAGGGATAGCAAGACCAATAACCAAAGCCATAGAAATCCTCAATTATTTTCCTCTGCCGATACCATGTCCTATCCAGCAGCTCTTTGCACAATGCTTTTAAGAGTAACAAAGATATACCTGTTTAGAAGATCAAAAGGTAGCTATATCTTCTTGACATCTTATATTTTGAGGCTTCTATTGCAAACATAATGGTCTTGAAACAGACACACGTATGGAAGCAGAAAAAGGTACGCAGCCTTGCCTTGTCTCACCTGCAGAAAAACCTGGCAAGAAGCTCCCTGTTCTTTTTTATTCCAGCCTTTTTTCCACAATGGGGGAAATTGAAATAAATACGGTCAAAATTCCTCATAGCCGGCAAGAAGTATTCCTTCAGTTTTGTGCAGTTGACAGAAAAGTAGACTTCAGCACCTGGATCATTAAAAGAACAATAATGCAGTTTAACAGGGTTTCCCCCCCCAAGTAAACAAAATATAAGGACAACAAAAATGCAACAACAACAACAATACTGCTTCCCCCACACCTCGTTTACCTTTGTCTCTCAGAAACTGTATGTTGGATTTGGTGAAAGCTTGCTCAGATATAGACTCTTCACTACCATAGCAGGTTGCAATAATATGAGTGTCACTGCCTCTTTCTTTGTACAGATGGACCGAGAAGGAAAAGTTTCCTTCTCCAACCAGGAGGAAACGTGCTTGTTGATGCTCCATGGAGGAAAACGGTCACCGTCAAAAGCCAGAGTCCGGACTGCAGAAGACTTCAGGGGATTCTGCTCCTTTAGTCTGTTGCTTCTGAGGCAATCGGCCGAATCATTTTTGGAATAGGAAATGAGGAGATGCGAGTTGCCAAATTCACCAGAATCCCTGGTTCTATAGCAGAGAAGCAACCAAGCATCGCTCAGTGCCAGCCAGGGTACTCAAATAGCTTGCAAAGTAGGGAGGCTGTGCCCCAAATCTTGCAGGGCTCCTGCTGGATTAGAGAAAGATCTTGGTCCTCTGGCAAATCTACCTCCAAGGATGCTGCAGGAGTGAAACCAAGGAGGTAAAATGTCACAGTTCGGGTTGCTTTTGCACAAGAAAAAATAGGTGGAAAATTTGATCAAAGGGAAATCCAGCCTGGAACTAAGGAGGGAACAGCTTGCTTCCCAGAATTATGGTTGCTCCATCGCTGGTGGTTTTCAAGGGAGAAAAAAAAAACTGGACAATTATTTATCCAGGATAATAATTGGGCAGAGGGGGGCTGGACTAGATGACCTCCAAGGTCCCTTTGAAGCCCTATCAGCCTACGATTTCATTCCACTGCTTTCTTTCAAACCACACCTCAGGGGTGTTTATATATTATATTATTTGTAATATATTATTGTAATATGTTACATTATTGTAATATATTACATTTCTTTTCTTATCACTAAGCAAAGGACAGGCTGACCCCTGGCTGGGGATGATGGGTACGGTAGTATTAGCAGCTAGTCTTATTTTTATCCCCCTTCCCAAATTCCCTTCTGAGCAACTTATAAAACAAATTCACGGGGTGGGGAAAAAAATGATAAAAATACTGCAAAAACTATCCCAAACTTCCCAGGCTCGCTTCC
This sequence comes from Pantherophis guttatus, assembly GCF_059756535.1. Lineage (NCBI taxonomy): Eukaryota > Metazoa > Chordata > Lepidosauria > Squamata > Colubridae > Pantherophis > Pantherophis guttatus. Next base: position 30,312,877 of record NC_142071.1, read on the forward strand.
TCCTCCTCCTCCTCCCTCCCACCTTCTTCCCAGCCCCGCCCCTCCGGAAAGGGCTCCGAAAGCGCGGTCGAGCCTTTTGCGCGTCACTTCCGGCGCGGTCGAGCGTTTCGCGCGTCACTTCTTCCTGCCGCGCGGCTTCTGCGGTTGCCATAGGAACGGCTCCCTCGCTCCCGCCCCGCCCCGTTTCGGACTTTGCGAGGCTTTTCTTGGGCGGCGGGGGCTTCTTCGGCAGGTGGGAATCGAGGGGGGGGCGAGGGGGGGCAATTATTTCTTTTATTGCAACTGTTAGGGTTGTTTTCGTGGTCGGTGGGGAGGAGGGGGGTCACTTTTGGGAAGGGTTGAGGCAATAGCCTGGTGGGTGGAGCCTCCATGTTCAGGAGCAGTCTATCGTCTCTCTCGGTTTTTTTTTTCTTTTAATTTTTCTTTTTGTTTTTGTTTTATTTTTTGGACAATGCATTTCGAGGGCTGCCTGGCTGGAGAGGAGAGCCAAAGCCTACTGAGCTCAACACGGGCCACCGGTGGAAGAAAAAAAAAAGACATTTTTTAAAAAAACAAAAAACAAAAAACAAGGGGGGGAGGGGCGGAAGTCTGAAAGCTAGGCAAGGCATTGCGTGTTTATTCAAAAAAAAAGGAAGGAGGGAGGGAGGGAAGGAAAGAAATAAAGGAATAAAGAAGGGGATAAGGGAGGGAGGAAAGAAAAGAGATGGGACAGAGGGAGCGAGAGAGGGAAAGAGAAAGAAAGGAAGAAAGAGAAGGAAGGAAATAAAGAAGGAGGGAATGAGGGAGGGAAAGAAGGAAGGGAAGAGAAAGGAAAGGAAGGAAAGGAAGAAAAGAAAAAGAAAAGGAAGGAAAAATAGAAGGAGATGAGGAAACGAGGGAGGGAAAGAAAGAAAAGGAAGGAAAGAAAGAAAAAAGAAAAGGAAAAGAAGGAAAAATAGAAAGAAGGAGATGAGGGAACAAGGGAGGGAGGGAAAGAAGGAAGGAAAGAGAAAGAAGGAAGGAAAGAGAAAGAGGAAGGAAGGTAGAAAGAGAAGGAATAAGGGAGGAGGGAACAAGGAAGGGAGGGAAAGAAGGAAGGGAAGAGTGAGAGAAAGAAAAAGGAAGGAAAGAAAGAGAAGGATGGAAGGAAGAAAGAAAAAGAAAGAGAGAAAGAGAGAAAGAAAGAAAGAAAACAAGAGAAAGGCAACAAGACTTAAAGTAACTTTATTATCACTTTAAATGTACACTTAATCGGCATACATTAAAATGAAATTTCATCGCATGCAGCTCTCCAAGGCTCACCACCTCCAATATACCCTACATAAACATGACCAACAAACGAAATAAATAAATTAAAAAAACAACAACATGAAGACGCAGCAGAAAAGAAACTGGGAACCTAGTCATGCCAGACTGGTGGGCAAAGGGGCCAAAACTCTTAGTGCCCACCTCCCTTGGCAAGATGCAGTTTGGGACAGTGACTTCAGACTTCCCCCAATGATCAGGAGATTACATCACAAACTAAGCAAATTAGGGGGGTTTTTTGGGGGGGCTGGCTGCCCCAGGTCCCCACCCCAGCAAAGCCCTTGGCATTTTAAAAATCCATCGGTAGCTTTCGCACCCAGGTAACTGAGGTGTTCCATTTTTTCTGAGATCTTCCAATTGAGAAACGGTAAAAGTAGCAAGAAAATGTGGAGTTTGGACGAGAGCAGTAGTTCCAATATCACTACTACGACTTCGAACTCCGAGGTATTTCCGGCTGCCGAGCGTCCAGATTTCTCACCATTCCAGGTTGAAACGTTGGGAAAAAATTCCTTTTTCCCCCTTTAATTATTCTCTTGACCATCTGCTTGCTACTCTGGATTAAAATTACTCCCAAAGGAACTGACATTGCAGAGGGGAGAAATACAGATAGTCGCCCTGACTTACGACGGTTCATTTAGTGACCGAAGTTCCAGGGGCACTGAAAAACGTGACTTACGGCCATTTTTCAAAGTTACATCCTCTGCAGCTTCCTCCATGATCACGTGATCAAAATTTTGATGCTTAACAACCGACTCATATTTATGACGGTTGCAGTGTCACACGATCCCCCTTTTGCGACCTGACGAGCAAAGTCGATGGGGAAGCCAGATTCACTTAACAACCGGGGTTGCTAACTTGTCAACTGCGCTGCTTCACTTAACAACGGTGGCAAGAAAAGTCGTAAAATGGAGCCAAAAAAACCCCTCCCTTAACCAATGTCTCACTTAACAACAGAAATTTGGGGGCCGTTAAGTCGAAAGGCGGCCTATACGTGCTGGTTGCCAAGCACCTGAATTTAGTAGAAGATCATGTGACTTGTTTGGTTGTAAATGCAAGGAGCAGTCATAAATAACTTTGGGGGGCATTGTAACTTTGAACAGCTGTTAAATGAATCTGTAAATCAAGAGTAATTTGACGTAAGTTAATTTGACGTAACTTGATTGTAAGTTGCGTAACGGGGTAAGCTCCTGTTACTTGTCCCAGCTTCTGCCAACCTAGCAGTTCGAAAGCACATAAAAAACGCAAGTAGAAAAAACAGGGACCACCTTTGGTGGGAAGGGAACAGTGTTCCGTGCGCCTTTGGCGTTGAGTCATGCCGGCCACATGACCACGGAGACGTCTTCGGACAGCGCTGGCTCTTCGGCTTTGAAACGGAGATGAGCACTATCCCCTCGAGTCGGGAACGATTAGCACCGTGATGGCGAAACTATGGCATGCATGCAACAGGTGGCACACGGAGTCATATCAGTGGGCACGCAAGCATTGCCCTAGCTCAGCTGCAGCGCACATGCGCGCACAAGCCAACTGATTTTCGGGCCTTCCAGGGCCACCAGAAGTTGGCAAATGAGCCGTTTCCGGCTTCTGGAGGGCCTCCAGGGGCATGGGGAAGGCAGTTTTCGCCCTCCCCAGACTCCTAGAAAGGCTCTGGAGCCTGGGGAAGCCGAAAAACGGGACTACCGGGCCCACCATGCCATCGCGTGCCAAAAATGGGAGGAGCACGGGGGGGGGTCGCACATGCATGCATGGTGGGGGTGGAGCGCATTGAATTGTGGGTGTGGCATGTGCATGTGCGACCCTCCGCACTCCCCCCCCCGCTTTTGGCACGCGACAGCAAAAAGATTAGCCATCACTGGACTAGCACATACGTACATGCGAGGGGAACCTTTCGCTTTTTAAGTCAAGGAGTGCTTGTAAGGGCGTTCTTGATTTGCTGTACAGCCCTTGGCCTGTTTTCCTGTCTCCATACAGGACATGTCCCTGTCGTGCTTCTTTAACCCTCTTCATGGCTGCTTGCTCCACGCGGACGGCCACGGGGAAGTGTGGACGGACTGGAACAGCACCTCCAAGTTCTTCCAGTATGGCTGGAGGTGCACCACCAACGAGGACATGTATGCCAACAAGACCCTCTTGGGAAACTGGAACGAGGAGCGTTACGACATCCAGAAAAGGAGGCAACTCAAACCTCTCCCTTCCCAGGTCAGGCTGTCCGTCCTTGGGACGGGATTTTGCTCGCTAGGTCGCCACAAAAAAGGGCCGTTGCTAACGATCAAGGTAGCATTTGGGGCTTCTTATAATTATGGAGTCCTCATAGGGATGCGGTGGCTCAGTGGCTAAGAGTCCCTTCGGGGAGAAGGGCGGGATATAAATTCAATAAATAATAATAATAATAATAAGACGCCGAGCTTGTCGATCGAAAGGTCAGCAGTTCGAATCAAGTGAAATCCAGCAGGTTCTGGCGAACCGGTAGCGGAAATTTTGAGCAGTTCAGAGAACCGGCAAATGCCACCTCTGGCTGGCCCCAGAGTGGGGTGGGAGTGGAGATTTTGCAATATCCTATCCTATTCTATTCTATTCTATTCTATTCTATTCTATTCTATTCTATTCTATTCTATTCTCTATTCTCTATTCTCTATTCTCTATTCTCTATTCTCTATTCTCTATTCTCTTCTTAATATTATTGTTTTGTCTTACTTTCTCTGTTCAGTTCCTGGGTTATTTTCCTTGTCTGCCACCCTGTGTGCCTATTTTTTTTGGCAGCAACCTAATTGAACCTAGCAAGGCCTGATTTCCGAGTTCAGGAATCCGGAGGTGATCACGTCACACTCCTCGTTTTCCGCTGTGCTGCCTAAAGCCCTGTTGGCCTCCGAGCCGCAGAGCTGCTTTGGGGAGAGGGTCCCCTCTCCTTGAAGGTTGGAGTGGAGGAAAAGGGCCTCCCGAATGAAGCCTGCACACTGACCCCTCGACCTTCCCTTGCAGTACGCTCACTATTTCGAGGCCACCTACGCGTCGGACTATTCCAAGGAAAAGCCTCGCAGATTAAGAAGTAGGTGTACAAAACTTAACACGCAGGAAGAAAACATGCAGCCAAGAGAGCCAGGGCATCTATATTTTATATATTTTATATATATATATATATATATATATATATTTTCCCCAAAAGATTCCTAGCAGGAGAGTTGAAATAAGACAGATATAAGCATCAGGGTAGCATGTGAGCTGAGAGATTTCAAGGGGTCTCAAATCAGAGTCGATATCACAAGCAAAGACTTGGGGGAGTGAGGGAGACCTCAAGTGCACTCCTCTACAATCAGTGATACACACCCAGATGTGCAAGGGAGCCGTTGCTCCTCCCTCTTCCCGGCATTTTTTATAACATCTGCCCACCTCTGGACGATGCTTTTATACCATGATCAGTCCTGCAACTGACATCTCCTTTTAGCATCGGCTTTTCAACCCCTCTTTAACCCAGTCTTTGACTAGCCTTTCCTCCTTCATTCCCCATTCCAGTTAAGCCCCCTTCGAGAACCCAAATCCTTGGGCTGGCATAAGGATCCAGGTGTGATTTTCCAAAGCCGGGAAAGATAGAAAAGGAGGCAGCCAACTCCAGGCAGTCCTTGGCTTACAACCATTTGTTTAGAGACCGTTTGAAGTGAACGACGGCACTGAAAAAAAGGGACTCAGGACGGTTTTTCACACTTACGGCCGTCCATAGTCACGTGATCCAAATGTGTACCCTTGGCAACTGATTCGTATTTGTGACCGTTGCCGATTCACGAGATGCCCTTCCGACAAAGCGAATTTTCAACGGGAAGCCAGATTTCCGCTTAACAACCGTGGGACTAATTTAACAAACTGCAGTGATTCGCTTAACCACGGTGGCAAGAACGTAGAACGTAGAATGGAGCGAAACTCACTTAACACCTTACCAGCAGTAATTTCGGGCCCAATTGTGGTCGTACGTCGAGGACAACCAGTGGCCTTTTAGGCCTCCCCTTTCGTTAGGGGGATTAATTAGGGCAGAGGTCTTCAAACTTGGCAGCTTGAAGACTTGTGGACTTCAACTCCCAGAATTCGGAGAATTCGGAGTTGAAGTCCACAAGTCTTCAAGCTGCCAACTTTGAAGACCTCTGAGGTAGGGGGATCCCCTTTCGTTAGGAGAAGGCCAGGCCAGGGCTGCCTTGGCCTGTTGCAAAGGGAGCCCAGTGTATGGGTTAAGTGTTGCTACACACACACAAATACACACACACACACCCATGCTTTGCTTTCCTGCCTTTTCCCGTCCTCTCTATGCTCCTAGGGGTGACGCGAGAACCTCACTGGTTTCCCGGACACCAGCCTGAGCTGGAGCCCCCTCCGATCAAGCCCACCGCCCGCTCGTGCTACATGATCGATTACGAGCCTCCGCACGGCAGACCAACCTGCTCCTTGGTCGAAGTGAAGCCCAAGGAAGCAACGGAGACGCCGCCGAAGCAGTAGGCCGCTGCTCCAGGATCCCCTGGGGCTGGAAATCTCTGCCGGAGGGTCTCCTTGTCCCCCCCACCACCACCAAGATTAGAAGCTCGGTTGATGGGCAGCAGTTCCTAAAATAAAAGAAATTTCGCCCGCCAGGAGACTCCCCATAAGTTCGCGTTTCCGTTCTGGTTCCTTCCTAGTTTTGTGTGTGACTCTCTTCGCAGTTCCACATCCGGATTAAACCCTCCCGTTCAGGACCGAGCCTTGGCTAAGGTTGTAGCTGGCCATGAAGATTCAAGGAAAAAGCTACCACCCCGTTTATTTGTTACTAAAGAAGCTCGCGTGCCTATCTTTGCACAGAGAAATAAATGAAGAAAAATCGATTTGCCGTTTCTGTCCTATGAAAAGGCTTTCTTTGGTATAAAAAAGGGGCCAGGGTCTCCGAGGGTCTCTCTCTCTATTTCCTCGGTCCTGGGAGGAGGGCCGATTTTTCTTCCCGCGTGACGGGGATGCTGCGCTCCGGAACTTCCTTGAGTTTCCTTGGTCCATTCACCGTCAGGACGCCATCCGAGGAGAGGGAGGAGGTGATGGCGAGGGGGTCCACATCGGCTGGGATTCTGTACTTCCTGTTGAACTCGCGGGCGATGAAGCCGTGTTCGTCCTTTGGTGGGGGGGGAGGCAGAAAAGGCATTGCATGGTCAGTTTGGGAATCATCCTGTCTGTTTGGTCCAGTGGTGACTGTGGCGGTCTAGAAACCAGGAGACTGGGAGTTCTAGTTCCGCTTTGGGCATGAAAGCCAGCTGGGTGACTTTGGGCCAATCACCTGGAGACAGTGACTTCTAATCCCACCCTGAGAGGAAAACCGGTTGGATGACTTTGGGCCAATCACCTGGAGCCTGTTTGGTCCAGTGGTGAAAGTGGCGGTCTAGAAACCAGGAGACTGGGAGTTCTAGTTCCACTTTGGGCATGAAAACCAGCTGGTTGACTTTGGGCCAAACACCTGGAGACAGTGAGTTCTAGTCCCACCTTAAGGAGAGGAAAACCGGCTGGGTGACTTTGGGCCAATCCCCGGAAGGCGGTGAGTTCTAGTCCCGCGTTAGGCACGAAAGCCAGCTGGGTGACTTTTGGGCCAGTCTCTCTCCCTCTCTCAGCCCAACCCACCTCACAGAGGAAGAAGGAGTATTAAGTATGTTCGCTGCTTTGAATCACTTATACAGTAATAAAGGCAGGATATAAATCTAATGAATAAATAGATGAAATAAGCAGCATCTTACTGTGGGAAAGCTCTGTGTTCAGCTTTCCAATTTATATTTCTGGGTACCGGTTTAAGAGCAATCCTGTCCCTGAGAACTGGACAAGCCACCCCGAAACAGCCTGGGCAATGACTGATCTCGTGATTAACCTCATCTCTGACTGCCCCGATTATTCTTTTAAATGAAAGGATAAGCCAATTAATTTGGCCTCCCTATATGCCTCGCTTTGTGATATCCTTCCAGGTGCAGCTATGGTGGCCGTGTGGCCTCTTCGCTTCGGAGTGGAGGCGGGCGACATATAAATGTAATCAATTTTCCCCTCCTGTTGCCGTGCCGAACGGGCTCATCCCCCAAAGGACCAACCTGGCGCTCCTCGTGCTTCCCCTGGACTTCAATCACGTCTCCCCAGACTTTGACCTTCAACTCCTCGGGAGAAAAATGCTTCACATCCAGGTTGACGGAAAACTTATCGTTCTCCAAACGCATCTGATGACAAACAGTTTGGGGTTGGGAAAGAAGATTTCGTATTTATCAGAAGTCGGGAAATTCCAGACCCAGAACGCTTCGGTGTGTTGGACACCTCGTTGCAAACTTTTGAACCCAAGTTATGATAAAAAATACTTACCGTATGGCCTTGATGGCAAACCTATGGCACGCGTACCACAGGTGGCACATGTAGCCATTTCAGTGGCCACGCCAACTCAGCACCGGCCAGCTGATTTTCAGGTTTTCTGGGCCCACCAGAAGTAGGGAAACAGGATGTTTCCTGCCTCCGGAGGGCCTGGTGGGTGGGTGGGTGGGTCAGCCTCCGAGGGGATGGGGAAGGCTGTTTTCACCCTCCCCAGACGCATAGAGAGAATCTGCAGCCAGGTGAGAGAGAAAAACGGGCCTACCGGGCCATCGCATGCCAGGAGCGGGGGAGAGGGGGTCATGCGCGCATGTGTGGGGCGGGGCGCATATAATTATGGGTGTGGGCATGCACGCGACCCACCCACCCACAAAAAGGTTAGGCATTACTGCCGTATGGGAAGACAGGAGGCCCAAAATAAACGATGTGGGTCTTTGGACCCCTTGTAAAATTGGCAAAATTTGCATCTTGTGGAAGTTGCCGTGAATCTCTCTGTTCCAGGGGTCCCCAAACTTGGCAGCTTTAAGACTTGTGGACTTCAGCTCCCAGAATTCTCCCGCCAGCATAGGAGTTAAAAGTCCACAAGTCTTAAAGCTGCCAAGTTTGAAGACCTCTGCTCTATTCCCTCATTAGTTTCGCAAATATGTTTAACAAGATCAGTTAAAAGATCAGGGCAAAAGGAGCAGATACATTCTCATGACATCAGAAATCTGGTTTGCTTAATCTTTAGCTCAGTTTTTTTTTTTTTGTGGTTTTGCATCATGTGTGAACCGAGCATCTTTGGTTACTTACATCCTTAGTCCAAACCCAAAAAACAGTAACCCTTACTTCCATGCTTTCTCCCATCATATTCCAGCCTTCCACTTCTTTAAAGGTTCTTGTTTTTCTAATTTATCCTCCCCCGCTTTAATTTTTTTCCCTTTATGAGGTCTGGTTTACTTGTTTATTTATTTAAAACATTTTATTTACAACGTTTATATAGCCGCCCATCTTTCAACCCACCCTGGGCGGGTCCCAATCCAAGATTAAAAGACCTATAAAACCACAAGGAAGCTCTAAAATTAACCCAGTCAAAACATTCACCCAATCTAAGATTGCAAGGAGCAAGCAAGGTATGACTTGTCCTTGGGAGGGGCGGCGGGGGGGAGATACCCATCCCTTTTAGCCGGTCACATGGAAAGGAGCGATGCACCTGTCGGCATCTGAACAGACTAGATGACCTCCAAGATCCCTTCCAACTCTGTTACCATTAAGTAAATCTTAAAAGGACGGAAACGATGCCCGTTTCACAAATAAGTGAATCCTTGGTGCAACATTAGAACTGGACTGTCAGCAGAGATGCCGGCTTAACCGCCTCCTGGCCAGGCCAGCTAAGATGATGGAAATTGTGGGTCAACCTGTCTCAACAGAAGCCATCAGAGACACCCAAATTAAGAGGCTTTTGCCATGGAGTCCCACCCCACTCTCGCTCTACTGCATGCAAACCTCACAAAGAAAGGAATAACAGAGCAAAGGTAACAACCTACCTGGCTTGGGAACAGACTACCCTGTTTCCCCCAAAATAAGACATCCCCTGATAATAAGCCGAATTGGGCTTTTGAGCCCATGGTAATAAGGCCAAGCTCTTATTTCAGAGTTCAAAAAAGTATAAGACAGAGTCTTATTTTCGGGAAAATACGGTAGATAGATAGACTGAAAGATAGATAGATAGATAGATAGATAGATAGATAGATAGATAGATAGATAGATAGATAGATAGATACTTAGATATGATAGATAGATAGATAGATAGATAGATGATAGATAGATAGATAGATAGATAGATAGATAGATAGATAGATAGATAGATAGATAGATACTTAGATATGATAGATAGATAGATAGATAGATAGATAGATAGATAGATAGATGATAGATAGATAGATACTTAGATAGATACTTAGATAGATAGATAGATAGATAGATAGATAGATAGATAGATAGATGATAGATAGATACTTAGATATGATAGATAGATAGATAGATAGATAGATAGATAGATAGATAGATAGATGATAGATACTTAGATAGATACTTAGATATGATAGATAGATAGATAGATAGATAGATAGATAGATAGATACTTAGACAGATACTTAGACAGATAGATAGATAGATAGATAGATAGATAGATAGATAGATAGACAGACAGACAGAGACAGACAGACAGACAGATAGATAGATAGATAGACTGATAGATAGATAGACAGACTGATAGATAGATAGATACTTAGATATGATAGATAGATAGATAGATAGATAGATGATAGATAGATAGATAGATAGATAGATAGATAGATAGACTGATAGATAGATAGATAGACAGACTGATAGATAGATACTTAGATATGATAGATAGATAGATAGATGATAGATAGATAGATAGACAGATAGATAGATAGATACTTAGATATGATAGCTAGCTCGATAGATGATAGATAGATAGATAGATAGATAGATAGATAGATAGATAGATAGATAGATGATAGATAGATAGATAGATAGATAGATAGATAGATAGATAGATAGATAGATGATAGATAGATAGATACCCTGTTCCCCCCAAAATAAGACATCCCCTGATAATAAGCCCAATCAGGCTTTTGAGCGCATGGCAATAAGGCCAAGCACTTATTTCAGGGTTCCAAAAAATATAAGGCAGGGTCTTATTTTTGGAGAAACATGGTAGCTGAAGGACTGTTTCTTCCCAGTTACGTCCACTGACCCAGAGAGGTCCCGTCTCTTAAGGGGGGTCCATCTGGTGGGACCAAGAAGAAGGCCCTTCTCTGTGGCGGCTCCTTCCCTGGGGAACATCATCCTTGCAGAGATAAATTTGGCTCTTTCTTTTGGCACTTTTTCAAAAGACCCTGCAGAGGCGGTTTTGCCACGAACCCCCAGGGAGCTGGGGATGATACGGAGCTCATCGAGCAGCTGGTTTGATTGTTGTTGATCTGTATGTGTGTGTGGGGGGGGGGTTATTGGGTTTCGTCTTGGGGGTTTTGTAAACTCCTGGAACCAACACGAGCGAGTTGGAGAGGCTATATAAATATTCTTAATGTAATAAATATATAAGCGGGCAGCAGGTGCCCTCTCCACGGGCATCTCTGGCATCGGCGCAAGGTTACCTCGGGGAGTCCGCTGTCTATCCATCCAGCGTTCCTGAAGGTGAAGGGCCTCCCCAGGAAGGAGCCCAGGGGCCAGCTGCCTGCGAAGAGTTCGGATTCCATGAGGGGATCCCCAAAATGTTGGCTGAAGATGCGGCCGGACGAGGGGCCGGGGAAGAGCCGTCTGCGGAAGAAGGGGTGGTGGATGGTGACATCCATCTCCCCCAAGCCGGTGGCAGTGCATACCGGCGAGCCAAGGGAGCCTGGCTTTATATGCTTCCCTGGTGCCAGGCTTTGCCCTGGCTAAATCCTCCCAACCCATGATGTCAGAGAGCCCCCCCTGATCCTGCTTTTCTGCCTGCGTCGACCGGCCATTGGCTGGGGAGGGGTGGGGAGCTGGCAGAGGCATCTCAGCGCCCGCATGGCGGACGGAAAAGAACATAGTGAAATTCTAGCTGGTCAGCAGAAACAGCTTCTCTTCCCCTCCTCTCCTGTCTCTGGAAAAGAAAAGAAAAGCTCAGACAGCGTGATCCGCATTCCTGCTCCTTCAGCTGCTGGCGCGAATCCTGCCTTGACTATCTTTGTCTCGGAAAGAGTGCAAGGAAGCTGGCATCAGGCTGGCATTCGGTCATCCGGCCCACAACAGCCTCCTCGTCCTCGTCCTCCTCGTCCTCCTCTTGGGCTGAACCGGCCACGGGAAGGGACACAGGACCTCCCACCCTCCCTGGGGGAATTGAGTCATCTTGGCCAGATGAATGGAAGGCCCGCCAAAGGTTGGAAGATGAGGTCACCACCGTAACACTTGAGGATGATGGCCATTGGGTTAGAGAGCGTAAGGCGGGGGGAGAGAGAAGAGAAAGGCAAGGAAGGGCATGGAGGGTCACACTCCGAATATCTAATTTCTGGACACGGCAAAAGGGTAAACGATCAACTGGTCTTGGGATGTTGCAAAGAGTTTTGATGGTAGTTCGAAGTTGGATTCAATGGATCCTTCCTTCCTTCCTTCCTTCCTTTTTTCCCTCCCTCCGTCCTTCCTTCCTTCATTTTCTCTTCCTTCCTTTTCCTTCCTTGCCTTCCTTTCCTTCCTTCCTTCCTTCTTTCCTTCCTTCCTTCTTTCTTTCTTTCTCCATTTTTCTTCCTTCCTTTCTTCATTTTCCCTTCCTTCCTTCTTCCTTGCCTTCCTTTGTTTCTTTCCTTTCTTCCTTCTTTCCTTCTCCATTTTCCTTCCTTCCTTCCTTCATTTTCCCTTCCTTCCGTCTCCTTCCTTGCCTTCCTTTCCTTCCTTCCTTCTTTCCTTCCTTCCGTCTTTCTTTCTCCATTTTTCTTCCTTCCTTTCTTCATTTTCCCTTCCTTCCTTCTTCTTCCTTGCCTTCCTTTGTTTCTTTCCTTTCTTCCTTCTTTCCTTCTCCATTTTCCTTCCTTCCTTCCTTCATTTTCCCTTCCTTCCTTCTCCTTCCTTGCCTTTCTTTCCTTCCTTCCTTCTTTCCTTCCTTCCTTCCGTCTTTCTTTCTCCATTTTCCTTCCTTCCTTTCTTCATTTTCCCTTCCTTCCTTCTTCTTCTTTGCCTTCCTTTGTTTCCTTCCTTCCTTCCTTCTTTCCTTCTCCATTTTCCTTCCTTCCTTCATTTTCCCTTCCTTCCTTCTCCTTCCTTGCCTTCCTTTGTTTCCTTCCTTCCCCTCTCTCTCTTTTTCCCTTCTTCTCTTGCTACCTTCTCTCTTCTTCCTCCCTCCTTCCCCTGTCCCCCAAAGCCCCCCTTCCTCTTGCAGACGCCTAGCTTCACCAGAAGGCTTCGGATGCAGCCTGGGTCCTTAGTTTCGGCCTTGGGGACCATGTGGGGGGGGGGTGTTTGCTTCCTTGACCTCACCCCTGGACCAAATGCTTTTAATAGGACGGCAAGATAGAAGAGGTGAATCATTTTTTCCCACTGGGTTAAATTTAAACCTCTTTGCTCAGGCGGGCGAGAGAACTACGCTGCTTTTCCTGCCAGTCGTGACAGCACCTCCAGCTGAGCACGCCATGAATGTGGTTGGACCAGTTTCCCCACGTCTCTCTCTTTCGTTTCCTCTTTCTTCACCCCCAAACTATGTGAGGGTGTCAGCGCTGCCATGCCTTTGACCCGGGAGCGGAGAGTTTCTCCTTGTCAGATCTGGAGTTGCCTTTGCTGAGTCTAAACCCCGCATCGCATTGATTTCAATTTCAAATCTTTATTGTCAGCGCAAAACACATGTACAATGAGATTGGTTGAGCTCCCTCAGTGCACACACACCCAACACAATACGACTCACAGTGAAGACAGAAAATCCCTAACCCAATAAATCATATTAACAAAACACCCAGTCCTATTGCATCCAGTCCTATTGACCCCACACCCTTTCTGACAGATGGCAGTCCAATCTCTTCTTCAAAGCTTCCAGTGATGAAGCTCCCACAACTTCTGAAGGCAACTTCTGTTCCACGGGTTGATTGTTCTCACGGTCAGGAAATTCCTCCTTATTTCCAGGTTGAATCTCTCCTTGGTCAGTTTCCATCCATTATTCCTTGTCTGGCCTTCGGGTGCTTTAGAAAATAGCTTGACCCCCTCCTCTCTGTGGCAGCCCCTCAAATATTGGAAGATGCTATCATGTCTCTCCTGGTCCTTCATTAGACTAGCCATGCCCAGTTCCTGCAACCATTCCTTGTATGTTTTAGTCTCCAGTATCCTAAAATCATCCTGGTTGCTCTTCTCTGCACCCTTTCTAGAGTCTCAATATCTTTTTTTATTATCTATCTATCTATCTATCTATCTATCTATCTATCTATCTATCCAGTGGTGGGATTCAAATAATTTAACAACTGGTTCTCTGCCCTAATTATTTCTTCCAACAACCAGTTCATCAAACTGCTCAGAAAGTTAACAACCGGTTCTCCAGAAGTGGTGCGAACTGGCTGAATATCTATCTATCTATCTATCTATCTATCTATCTATCTATCTATCTATCTATCTATCATCTATCTATCTATCTATCATCTATCTATCATCTATCTATCATCTATCTCTATCTATCTATCATCTATCATCTATCATCTATCTATCTATATCTATCTATCTATCATCTATCTATCTATCTTTCTATCTATCATCTATATATCTATCTATCTATCATCTATCATCTATCATCTATCATCTATCTATCTGTCTGTCTATCTATCTATATCTATCATCTATCTATCTATCTATCTATCTCTATCTATCTATCTATCTATCTATCTATCTATCTATCTTTCTATCTTTCTATCTATCATCTATCTATCTATCATCTATCTATCATCTATCTCTATCTATCTATCATCTATCATCTATCATCTATCATCTATCTATCTATATCTATCTATCATCTATCATCTATCATCTATCATCTATCATCTATCTGTCTGTCTATCTATCTATCTATCTATCATCTATCTATCTATCTATCTATCTATCTATCTATCTATCTATCTATCTCTATCTATCTATCTATCTATCTATCTATCTATCTATCTATCTATCTATCTATCTATCTATCTATCTATCTATCTCCTTGACACAATTTCCAGGCGGTGAGAAGAGGGTGGGTTAAATAAACCTTCCTTTGTCATCAGATGCTGGGAGAAGCCAGAACAAGGGCCTCCACTCTTCCTGAGTAATTAGTAGTTCTCCTTGGAAATCAGATCCTGGGATCATGAAGAAAGCTCTGAGTAGAGGACCTGTCCATGGTTACTTGGAAATACGACCTGTTCCCAAGTCAAGTCCTTCCTGTCCTGGTGTGTTTTCACTGGACAAGTGTCAGTTAAGGAACATCTGAGTCAGCCTGCATTCAGCAATAAAGTGCCTATTTATATGCAACCGTGAGGTCAACAAACACATGTTGTGACTCTGTGAAAGGGTGGAGTGGATATGTAGCACAACAGTTTGGTTAGGTTTTGAGTGTGAACATTTGAAGAAGAAAAAAAAAGAAAACAAGTTTCCAAAACTTTATGCAGGTTAAGTTCCGAATTTTCTTTTCAGGAGCCCTTTGGAATAAAGAAAAGCGTTGTGTATTGTTGAAAAATTGTATGGCAATAAACCCCTAAGATTATTCCTAGACGCGAAATAATCAGGGGTGAAATCCAGCAGGTTCTGACAGGTTCTGGAGAACCGGTAGCGGAAATTTTGAGCAGTTCGGAGAACCGGCAAATGCCACCTCTGGCTGGCCCCAGAGTGGGGTGGGAATGGAGATCTTGCAATATCCTTCCCCCAGGAGTGGGGAGGGAATGGGGATTTTGCAGTATCCTTCCCCTGCCATGTCCACCAAGCCACACCCAAAGAACCAGTAGTAAAAAAATTTGGATTTCACCACTGGTAATAATGCTTCCAGATGCAGTCGCTGGCTGTCAGCAGTTGGGAGCAGTGAAGGTTTGCAGCCTAATCTACAGATGCAAATGTAAGATGTACTACGTATTCCATCATAGGACTTTAAAGGCTGAGGTTTATGGGAGCTGTAACTATTGGAACACTAAGGTTTAGGATTGCACGAAACCTCAAAACTCTTGGGGACTAGCTTGTCACTTGCAATCTGTCAAGAGGGAGAAACAGGATCTGTTTTGATTTTTTAATAGGCAGGCGAAACAAATGGAGTCAAATTTTAGTTCTCTGAGGATGGCGTCCAGCGACACCCTCAAATCTGGCAAAAAGAGATGTTGAGACTTGGTGGGAATTTGGGATTAGGGGCCGTAGATAGTAAGGAAGATGACTAAGACATGCGGGAATCTTGACCAAAAGGGGCTGAAATGTTTTTTTAAAGTCCAGAGCAACAAGATAACATCCGGAAGTGGATCAGACAGAGATCTCCCTGATTCAGTGACCTATAAGGAGGAAGAAGAGGAGGAGATGGGGCAGCCCCATCAGGCATGCAAGATTCTGCTATTATTGCCGATCTCATTACCGGTAAAAGTAGTTTTAGCTTTCTTGTCCTTTGACTGCAGCAGAATTCATGGGGAAGGAAGCCTCATCAATTGTGTTCATGCCAAACACTCATTCCTAATCAACGATGAACTAATTGTATAAAGGTACACACCACACAACCATCTACCAGTTGTAAGTATTGGATGTGCACTGTACCCAAGACTGAAATATGGTTAGCGTGTGGTTGCATGTGTCATGTGTCCAGGGCACGCCGCTGTCTCTGGGGCTGTTCTGTGACAGCCAGGCTCAGATGCCACCGATGCCAGCTGAGCGTCTGATCTCTAGGGCGGAGGAAATGGGGCAGAGGCAGCAGCTTCAGCGGTGAAGTAGACAGACAGGCTCCAATCTCCGATTTCGCTGTGTGCAAACAAGGGGCATTTGCTACCCCAAAAGATGTGCAGGGGGTTTCTGGTTTCTGAACATCAGTATCTGTGACTGTGTTTCCCCGAAAATAAGACCCCGTCTTATATTTTTTTTGAACCCTGAAATAAATGCTTGGCCTTATTGCCATGCGCTCAAAAGCCCGATTGGGCTTATTATCAGGGGGTGTCTTATTTTGGGGGAAACAGGGTAAAACCCACACAGTTTAAACATTGGATTAGATTAGATTAACAGAGTTGGAAGGGACCTTGTAGGTCATCTAGTCCAACCCTCCGCCCAAGCAGAGGTGGGTTTCAGCAGGTTCTGACGAACCGGTAGCGGAAATTTTGAGTAGTTCGAAGAACCGGTAGTAAACATTTTGACTGGCCCCGTCTCCATCTATTCTCTGCCTCCTGAGTCCCAGCTGACTGGGACTTGGGGGGGGGGTTTCAGAGCCATGAGCATCTGGCCCTCCCTGGGGGCTCAGCAAAGCAGCCGCTTGCCTATTTCGGTCCATCTTTTATCGCTTCCTCTTCCCCCACCCCACCCCGGTGG
This sequence comes from Pantherophis guttatus, assembly GCF_059756535.1. Lineage (NCBI taxonomy): Eukaryota > Metazoa > Chordata > Lepidosauria > Squamata > Colubridae > Pantherophis > Pantherophis guttatus. The sequence goes on from NC_142071.1 coordinate 30,329,515, forward strand.
AATTTGCTTGATCCAAGTGTCCAAGCCAGCCAGCCAGCCGGCCGGCTGCAAGCTTCCCAAAGGAAGGCGTTGGACAAGCGAGCATATCAAGACAGTTTCCTCACCATGGCTCAGCAACACAGCCTGCCCCACGCCTACCCCATGAGCCCCGAATGCGAGTTCGCCAACCCCAGCAAGATTTACGACCAGAATTTTGGAGAAGGTAAGACGGGCAGGGACATCCCCCCCACCCCACTTTTCCAGATTGCAGGTTTCAGATGTTTCCTGCTCTGGGATGGAAGGACCTTCCTGGAATAGTTAATCTGGGGGGCATTTTTCCCCCCTTCCCCATTTCAGTGTGCTAAAAAGTGCATCGTGAGCCTTGTATGGCTGGAGCCTGATCTTTCCCAGGCCTTGGTTGTGTGGTTGTGTAGATGGAAAGAGGGAGACCATATTTGGATCAGTAACCACCCTTACGGAGACTTGGAAGATCCTGTGTTTGGGAAGGAGGACCGTCCGGATTAGTTTGGGTTAATTTTCTTGGAGGGAGCCCCGCTGAGCATCCTACCCACCGTCAATGCTGGGTGAGGAGTGGAGAGGGACCATTTTTTGGGGGAGGTGGGGGAATGACACTTCATTCTGGAGATCCCAGCCTTGTGAGGTGGGTCAGTTGTCCAGAAGCAACTCAGTTTCGTAGATGATTCGGGCACAACTTAAAAGTTCCTTCTTTGCTGTGAGGTTTGTAGTATTTTTTTTTATCATGCTGCTGGTTGCGTTTTATTCAGACTCATCGGATAGGGAAGTTTATTATATTACAGGGAACTTTCTGATCGATGGAGCTGGTCGATCAGAAAGGTCCGCAGTTCGGCGGTTCGAATCCCTAGTACAGATCTCCTGGGTGAGCAGAGGGTTAGACTAGATGATCTCCAAGGTTCCTTAGAACTCCGTTACTGTTACTATCCTCCCTGCCTCTCCTGCCCCAAAGCTTCGCAAAGACAAAAAGAGTTCTTTCCAAGGAGAAGCTTAGCTTTGCCTTGAATCTTGAAAGTTGGAAGGGTTCCCTTGAGGCCATCGAGCTCAAGGCAGAGAGACCCAAATTAAAATCTTTCCGACGGCTGGCCATTTTTCTTCCGCTTCTAGAGGAAGGCAAGAGAAGTCCCCGCTTTGTGGCTCTCGGTTGAATTCCTGAGGTCTGGAAAGTTGCTTGCCAGCTTGCCTTTCGGTGGTTCATTTGGATGCTGGTGGCAGCATTCTTTTTTTTTTTTTAAAGTTGATTTATATGCCGCCCTTCTCCGAAGACTCAATTCTTTAATTATAGAGAGATTGCTTTTAATGACTCGATTTAGCTGCCACCCAACTCCGAACAACTCTGGGAAGCTCACGATATAGTAAAAAAAAAAAGAAAGATAGAAAGAGGAACAAAGGAACAATGAGCCTTGGTAGTACAGTGGTCTAAAGCACCCTGTTATTAAGACCAGCTGCCTGCAATTACTGCAGGTTCGAATCTCGCCAGGCTCAAGGTTGACTCAGCCTTCCATCCTTTCTAAGGCGGGTAAATTGAGGACCCAGTTTGTGGGGGCAATAAACTGACTGTATAAATATACAAAAGGATGAAGGCTATTGCTTAGCGCATTGCAAGCCGCCCTGAGTCTCTGGAGAAGGGCGGCATATAAATCAAATTTAAAAAAAAAAGTGAATAAAGGACAAAGGAAAATAAGTCCTCTGAAAGCACGAGGGTAATGAAGATAAGGCTGCAAAAGATTTGGATTTCTCCTTGGTGAGAAGCTAATAATAATCTCCATCTGGCTGCAGACAAGGAGATGTTTCTGCCCGGTCCTCCCCTCCCTACCCGTCCCTCCCCTTCCCTGGCACACAAACAGAGCTGGTGGAATGCAGTCGGCTGGCACGAAGAGGGAGCTTTTGGAGAAAAAAAAACCGCCGGAGACTTTGGGAAGCCCACTTAAGCGCTGAAAAGCCCAGCTGGCACGCGAGGCTGAAACGCCCCTGGAAGGAATGCAGAGGCAGCCATCAATTCCGCCACCCCCCCTTCCCAGCCCTGTCGGGCAGCATGCAGGGGGTGGAGCTCTTGGCATGAACCGGTGGAACAACTGTCTTGCACAAGGAGGGGGGGGGTAATATCTTTGTGGCCCGGCTAATCGTGCCAGGCAGGGTCTCCCGACATAACCAGGATGGAGCCCACTTGGGGAAGAGAAACTGGGAGAAGTGGGAGACGGGGAGGCCGAAGAGAGTGGGGCTCTGCAGGGTGGGGGAGAGAGAGAGATGGGGCTGCCCTCTCCCTGGAGACCCCCCAAAGCAAAGCCATTAGAAGGCGGCTTTATTGGCAGTGGAGGTCTTTCTTGGCACCTGGTAGGGACCAGGGGTGGGCTTCAAAGATTTTAGCAAGGGGTTCTCTAGCCGGTTGCTGGATGGGCGTGGCCATGGTGGGCGTGGCCTAGTTGGCCTCCTGCACCACAGTGTGGTGTGTGTGTGTTTTTGCCCTCCCCAGGCTCCGGAGGCTTTACTTGAGCCTCCGGGAGGGTGAAAATGGCCTCCCCAGGCTCTGGAGGCCCTCTGGAGGCTGAAAACGGGCCCAAAGGCCTTCTCGAACTTCCGGTAGGATTGTTTTTCGCCCTCCCCAAGAGCCCTGCACTTACCTGCATCCAAAACAGGCCGTGTGGGGACTCCGGGGAGGGGAGGGATGGGCAGGGCCAGCCAGGAGTGGGATTTGGGGGGTTCTCCGAACTGCACAGAATCTTAGCTAGAGGTTCTCCCAAACCCCTGCGAACCCCCAGCAGCCCCCCACAACCCCCCGGTGGGGTCCTTCCTCAGCTCTGCCAAGCTGCATCTGGAGTAGGACAAGCCAGGAAGGGACTCGAGACATGCTCAGCAACGGAGCTGTCATTTCTCCTCCAAGGAAGAATCCGTCTTCTCCACCAGCAGCCCTTTTGACGCTATCGGAAGAGGACCATGGCTTTTCAGCGGTTTCGAATGCCATGGGATCCATTCCAACCTTCAGGCTTTGTGGGTTTTTAAAAACCAAGGACCGGCCTTCTGAAAAATATCTTGCTTAGCTGTTGGAAGCAACGGTGGGCTTGGAGGAGCAAGTCACGAGCTGGGGGTCGGTTTCAATCAATCAATCAAACAATCAATCAATCAATCAATCAATCAATCAGAATAGAGCTGGAAGGGACCTTGGAGGTCTTCTACTCCAGCTTCAGATAAGTGATTGTCTATTTTTCTTCTTTCTTCCTCTCTTGTGATGGAGCGCCCACAATTTCTGGTGGCAAGCTGTTCCACTGGTTAATTGTCCTCACTGTTAGGAAGTTTCCCTTTAATTCCAGCTTGCTCCTCTCCTTGTTTAGTTTCTACCCATTGCTTCTTGTTCTGCCTTCAGGTGCTTTAGAAAATAAATTGACCCCTTCTTCTTTCATACCGCTTTCGTACAATTTCATACCGCTGCTTCTAATCTGCGGGAATTAAAACCCTCTGCTTTTTCTCACAGGTTCCTTCCTCTGCTCAAAATTGTTTTCTCTCACCGCGACCCCCGCCCCCTCCTGCTTTTTCAGCCATAAAATAAAAAAAAACAAACCATAATCCATCGAAGAGAATTTTTGTAGCTCAGGGTCCTTGGTGCTCTCTGAGCTTGGTTGTTTTCTTGCAGATTTTTCACGACCCAAACATCATGCACTAACTGATAATGTTCCCTAGCTGGGTCATGAAACGTCTCCAAGGAAACAACCAAGTTCAGAGACCCCCCCAAGGACCTCTTATAAACCGTCAAATACGTTAAGCCACCATCCTTGTTTCTTCTAGGCCTTTCCCCTGGAGATATTCTGGCTCCAACTTTGTACCACGGTTACTATATCAGGCCCCGGATCAACAAACAGCTGGAACGAGGGATTTCAGAGGTCACCCTCAATGAACACAAATTCCAGGTTTTCCTTGACGTCTGCCAGTTCACCCCCGATGAAATCGCTGTCCGCACCGTGGACAACCTCCTGGAGGTGACGGCCCAGCATCCTCAGAAGGTCGACCGACATGGATTCATCTCCCGTGAATTCACTCGGACCTACATCCTTCCCTTGGATGTCGATCCTTTGTCGGTCAAAGCCACCGTGACCCACGATGGCATCCTGAGCGTTGAGGTCCGGCGGACGGGGAAGCAACTGAAGGCCAAAGTCAACGAGGTGGAAGTCACCTGCCAAGGACAACCTGAAAGGAAAGAAGGAGGTTCAGGAGAGATCTCAGATCCCTAAAACATCCTTCTAGGATGACCTAATTTTGGTCAGTTTGAGTAAGTGGAAGTGGTCTGAAAAAGGTCATGTCCAGTTGGTCTCCTTGGCCTCTTCTTCTCCTCCTCCTCCCCAAATATCTAGGGCTTTCATTCCAAGAAGCTTCTCCCACCAGGTCTTCAGAGCTACAGCTTATCTTTCCAGATGTCTTCCAACCCTTCTTTCATCGAAATATAATTCCCAGGATTAGGATGGAAGACAGTAAAGGCCACTGCACCAATTTGAAACCTGTGATATGGGTAAACCGGATTCCTTTTCGGGTTTTTTTCATTTTGAAGGGGTTCCATAATTCCTACCATTTTGTCTGCCAATGGGCTAGGCTGATGGGAGTTGTGGTCCAAAGCATTTGGAAGACCAGTAGATTGGAGAAGATGGCTCTCACAATGTCGCTGGCATTAAGACAGTCTCAAATGATTAAACCTTACTTTCTTTACCAAAGAATTAATCAGCCACCTTGTTAGTTTAACTACCCTTCGTAATTCCTTCCATTTTCAAATGATCGGCCCTTTTTGTTTCGGAATTCTGTAAAGCTTTATTTACCACCCTTTCTTTTGTTCTTAGCTTCTTTTACTTAACCGTTGATGATTAAATGAGATTTTAAAATAATAAATAAATAAAGCAAAGAGCCTGCTTTCAGAACTATTGTAACTTGGGAGAGGAAAGTAAGTAAACAAATAAATGCAAATAGTTCAACGCAGAGTCATAAAAAATCCCACGTTCATCTAACTCTAGATTACTTAGCTAAAGTTTTCATCCAATCAACTTTTCCCATCATACTGACAAAAAGCAAATTTTCCCGTCTCTATTAGAATAGAATAGAATAGAATAGAATAGAATGGAATAGAATGGAATGGAATGGAATAGAATAGAATAGAATAGAATAGAATAGAATAGAATAGAATAGAATAGAATAGAATAGAATAATAAATATGGAATGGAATGGAATGGAATGGAATGGAATGGAATGGAATAGAATGGAATAGAATAGAATAGAATAGAATAGAATAGAATAGAATAGAATACAATACAATACAATACAATACAATACAATACAATACAATACAATAGAATAACAGAGTTGGAAGGGACCTTGGAGGTCTTCTAGTCCAACCCCCTGCCCAGGCAGTAAACCCTACATCACTTCAGACAAATGGTTATCCATTAACAATGAAGTTTGATAAGCTGCATAATATTTGCATTACTCATCACTGATCACATTTAGCCAATCCATTGAAATCATTAGGGTTACAAATTAGATTTATGCGGCCCGCTAGGCTAAAATTTGGCTAGCAAGTTTGCAGTTCCCTGCTTCAATTGAAGAGTTTCAGAGTTCATAAAGAAGTTTTAAGAAAGTATTAATCCCAAACCATGGCCTGTTGTTTCTCTTACAAGCCCCGATTTAAACATTTCTAAACCATTGCAAACCACCGTTCCTTGAAGACCAAAAAGCCAGGAGTCAAGCCATTCAGATGTATTTATTTATTTATTATTTATTTATTTATTGGTTTGATTTATATGCCGCCCTTTTCCGGAGACTCAGGGTGGCTTACAATGCATTAAGCAATAGCCTTCATACTTTTGTATATACCTGCTTAGTATGGATTTCGCCCCCCCTCCTAAGCGGTGTTCTTTTTTATACAAAGTCAGCTTATTGCCCCCACAATCCGGATCCTCAATTTACCTACCTCGAAAGGATGGAAGACTGAGTCAACCTTGAGCCTGGTGAGATTTGAACTTGCAGTAATTGCAGGCAGCTGGTGTTACTTAACAGTGCTTTAGTCTGCTGCGCCACCAAGGCTCTTATATGATGGTTTATCCTGCAGTCTTTGGTTAGCATAGCTGCTCCTGAAGATAGAAGGGACCATGTACAGTAGGCACAATTGTGGAACTTGTGTTAGACATACAGATAATCCTCGACTTACGACCACAACTGAGCCCAAAATTACTGGTGTTGAGCGAGACAGCTGTTCAGTCAATTTTGCCCTATCTTACGACCTTTCTTGCCACAGTTGTTAAGTATGAAAAATGCTCGTCACTTTTTTCAACGCCGTTCTGACTTCAAATGGCCACGAAACGAATGGTCGAAAGCTGAGGAGTCCATAATTGTGGGGAATCGTGTTCTTGGGGGCCTCCGTAAACCGAATTGTGATCTGGGTTTTCTCTCCGTGATCGAGCCAATTGCAACCACAGACCCAATTTTTTTTGGAACGACTTGGGGTTTGATGTTTATGGGGATTCAAAGACCACCGGCGTATTTTCACCGGGGAGAAAAAAAAACATTCTTTGGCTGGAGAGCCCGTCCAACTCACAGCTTGTTTGTGTTTCAGTGCGATGAGAAACAGCCAGCCCTAAAGCCACAACCGAAAAGAAAGCACAATTTTGAGTCGCAGCCTCTGACCCACATAATTCGGAAAGCTCGCTGCAATAACAACTCCGGCTGCGTGAAACCTGTCTGCAGTGCGGAATTCTAATTATATTTGTGTGTGTGTTTTTTTTTTAACAAATTTTTTTTAAAGCTAGCTTGTCCACTTTTGGATTTTCTGGACAGGGAGTGAAGTGCAACGCCGAATGAACCTCTCTAATCATGGGAGCATCTTCCGAAAAACGTTCATTTCCTGCCGGCCATCAGACCCGCAAATGGTTTTCACAAATTTTATAAATTATTCAGGTCACCCTCATTGCCTTTGATTCCAAGAGCAACGCACGAGATTTTCCAGGTTTGTCCTGACAAAATCTTGGCAGAGGCAAATTGGAGAGACAAGGAAATTGGATCGCTAAGCAATGAATTTTAAATACAAATTTTAATCGGTTTAAATTATGGGGTATTTTTAAATTCAGCCAAATTATTTAATTCGTTTTTAATCTATTTTAAATTTTTGTATCTCTGTGTTTTATCTTCTGGCTGTTCACCGCCCTGAGTCCTTCGGGAGAAGGGCAGTATAGAAATTTAATAAAATATAAATATAAAATATAAAATGAATTACAGGAGCGAGAATTTGGACCTCTGTCCGTTAGTTAACATTCCACGTGTTCTTAAAGGCATTTGGGATAGCGCTTAAACATTTGTGTTTAAGGTTAATCTATTCGCCGTAAATTGGACTTCGCTTTCCCCGAGGACCCAAATCTTTCTGGAGGTCCAGAAATTCCTCTGATCTGATCTTCCACGGCTTGGCATGGTGCCCTCTCCCGTCTGGCGCCCAACGATGGCTGACCCCTCATCTCCCACATGGACCCCCCTTGCCTCCATCCCCCCCCCCTGCTCCCTACTAAAATGCAGGTCTTACCTTTGGATGCCCGCACACCGGCTGGATTTGATCAGGAAAGCACAAAAAAAAAAAAAAACACACACACAAAAACACACCCGAGGGCACTCTTAAGTGGGTGCTCTTTTGTGCCCACAGACGTGTTATGAAAAGGGAATGTGAACAGGCAGCCAAGACTGGCTTGGTGGCACAGGGGAGGGCAGGACAGGGAGGGGAAACAGGGTTGTTGAGAAAGCTTTTTTGTTTCTGCACTCAAGTGAAAAGCTACTCCAGGGACACAAACTCAGAGGGTGGACGGGACCTATATGAGCAGCCTTGCAAAATGTGGGTTGTTGGGTTTTTTTTGCATTTTCCTGTCCAGCTCCAGCTGTATAAAAATCACCATACAGGCCGTCCTGCACTCACAAAACCACGATTGAATCTAAAAATTTATCCTGTTGAGAAATTTGTTACTTCAGTTAGTTAATTTAGTTAGTTAGCGAGTTTTCTGAGTTTGTTTGGGGGTGGGGGCACCTTTGTTAAGTGAATGACTGCGGTTCTTAAATTAGGAACCCGGTTGTTAAGCGAATCGGGTTTCCCAATGGACATTGCTCGGCAGGAGGTCGCAAAAGCCTTGCGACCTTGGTAGTACAGTGGTCTAAAGCACCCTGTTATTAAGACCAGCTGCCTGCAATTACTGTAAGTTCGAATCTCGCCAAGGCTCAAGGTTGACTCAGCCTTCCATCCTTTCTAAGGTAGGTAAATTGAGGACCCAGATTGTGGGGGCAATAAGCTGACTTTGTATAAAATATACAAAAATATGAAGGCTATTGCTTAACGCATTGCAAGCCGCCCTGAATCTCCAGAGAAGGGCGGCATATAAATCAAATTTTAAAAAAAGGGGGGGATCACATGACCCCCTCCAGGACATGCTTGCATTGTGGGTCTGGGGCAGCAGTGGGTTTAAATTTTGTTCGCTACCAGTTCGCTCGTGGGCGCGCAACGCTTCTGTGCATGTGCAGAGCCTCCCGCTGATTAAACTTCTATGCCGCCCTTCTTGCCTAGAGGCAATCAATCATCATCATCATCATCGTCATCATCATTTATCAACCCCATAATCCCTTGCAGGGTGAAGTCTGGGCAACTGAATGGAGCAGAGCATTTTAATGGCCGGATGCCTTTCCTGTCGCCAGTGAGGAGTTTTGTTCAGCAGATATATTCTCAGCGTGCCTAGAGAGAGAAATATCTGTAGGGGCAATCAATCACTCAATCAATCCCCATTATAAAACCTTAAAATAATAAATGGTAGCAGTATTACTATTACTAAACACTCAAATTGGTTTAAAATTTTATACTTTATTTTATAGACTTGGGGGTTTTAAATTGGGAAGCCAATGATTTAATTCTTTTTAATTATCTTAACTTTTGTATTGTATGTATTTTTAATTTTGGCTGTTCACCGGTATACAAATTTGGCTGTTCACCGGTATACACCGGTATACAAATTAAAATAATAATAATAATTAATAATAATAATAATAATAATAATAATAATAATAATAATAATAATAATAATAATTGACCAAGACGGCCAGGAAGGGTGAATGACATACAGGGGATGAGTTGGAGAGATTCAACCTAGAAATAAGGAGGAAATTTCCTGACAGGGAGAACAATCAACCTATGGAACACCTTGCCACTGGAGCATCATCACTGGAAGCTTTCAAGAAGAGATTGGACTGCCATCAGTCAGAAATGGAGTAGGGTCTCCTGCTTGGGCAGGGGGTTGGACTAGATGACCTACAAGGTCCCTTCCAACTCCGTTAACCCCCACCCCAGAATAATACGGCTCCATCGGGATCCCAAGCCAGTTGGCCGAGCTAAGTCTTCAGGCCCTTTCCGAAGGCCGTGGGGATGGGTGCGGATCTCACCTGCGTGGGTGGGTGGGGGGCACGATGTTCCAGAGAAAGGGTCTCCAACCTTGGCAACTTTAAGCCTGGCGGACCTCAACTCCCAGAATTCCCCAGCCAGGTGGGAGACCCCTGTTCCAGAGGGAGGGAGGAGGGTGGGATATAAGCATTTTTGAACGTCTCCTCTGAGGTTTCGTCCACCTGGCCGTTGCCCCCTCCTCTTAGCAAAGGGTTTTCATTAAAGAAAACACCCTGACAGGTGTCAATCTCTCTCCTTCCACCTCTCCACCGCCTGCCAAATGATCGGAGGTGATGGACAGGCTGGGCGCCTGGCATCTGGACCTCCTTTCCAGGGTTGGGGTGGGGGGGGGGTGATGGCTCAGAGGTCCACCTGTTGCTGCTGTTCTCGGAAGGGTTGCCCCCTCCCCATTTAACAGCTGCGCGTAATGTAGGGAGCCGCAATCCAACAGGGCTGCTCCCCCCCCACCCTCCTGCAAAACGCAGCCTTTCCTGTTGGATGTCCTGTTTTTCTGCTTTCTTTGGGGTAGGGTGGGGAATGTAGGAGAGGATCTCCAGGGATCTGGAAGGAAGCCACCAGGAAGATCTGCTGCTCGTGAAAAGCCAAGCGTGTACCCCCCCAAAAAACTCTGTTCCCCCTCCCCAATTAGAAAATTTATTGGGGAAATACATTTTTGCCCGTCCCAATGGGTAGAGCGTCTTTCTGGGGAGTGTGCCAGCAGCACGGGGGTCCCTAAAATGGAAAGTGGGGCAAAAAAGTCAAAATGGCGGCCACCACAGCGCCTCCAAAGCCACACAGCTTCAATGGCGGCATTGGGGCTGTCACCCTGGCCCTGGCACGGCCCCAAATCAGCTCCCCCAGTGGGGACTTTCTGGGCGGAGAAGGCCTCTCGGCTCTTTCCTTGCGACAGTTTAAAGGTTGTGGATGATGGGACTGGAATGACTGGGGATGATGGGGCAGGATGAGGAGGACGGCATGATGGAAGCAAAAAGGTTGTGGATGATGGGGCAGGAGGGGGATGCTGGGAGTGGAAAGATTGTGCATGATGGGGCAGAATGCTGGAAGCAGAAAGGTTATGGATGATGGGGCAGGGTGGGGATGTTGGGAGCATAAAGGCTGTGGATGATGGGGCAGAATGCTGGGAGTGGAAAGGTTGTGGATGATGGGAATGAAAAGGTTGTGGATGATGGGGCTGGAGGGGGATGCTGGAAGCAAAAAGGTTGTGGATGATGGGAATGGAAAGGCTGTGGATGATGGGGCAGAATGCTGGGAGTGGAAAAGTTGTGCATGATGGGAATGGAAAGATTGGGGATGATGGCGCAGGGTAGGGATCTTGGGAGCATAAAGGTTGTGGATGATGGGGCAGGAGGGGATGCTGGGAGTGGAAAGGTTGTGCATGATGGGAATGAAAAGGTTGTGGATGATGGGGCAGGATGAGGATGCTGTAAGCGGAAAGGTTGTGGTTGATGGGAATGGAAAGGTTGTGGATGATGGGTCAGAATGCTGGAAGCAGAAAGGTTGTGGATGATGGGTCAGAATGCTGGAAGCAGAAAGGTTGTGGATGATGGGGCAGAATGCTGGAAGCAGAAAGGTTGTGGATGATGGGGCAGAATGCTGGGAGTGGAAAGGCTGTGGATGATGGGAATGGAAAGGTTGTGGATGATGGGGCAGGATGAGGATGCTGTAAGCGGAAAGGTTGTGGTTGATGGGAATGGAAAGGTTGTGGATGATGGGTCAGAATGCTGGAAGCAGAAAGGTTGTGGATGATGGGTCAGAATGCTGGAAGCAGAAAGGTTGTGCATGATGGGGCAGAATGCTGGAAGCAAAAAGGTTGTGGACGATGGGATCGGAAAGGCTGTGGATGATGGGGCAGAATGCTGGGAGTGGAAAGGCTGTGGATGATGGGGCAGGATGAGGATGCTGGAAGCAAAAAGGTTGTGGACGATGGGAGCGGAAAGGCTGTGGCTGATGGAGCCGAGAGCGCTCCGGAGGGGCTCCGCGGGGGCCGAAAGTGGGGAAACGCCCCTCCTGGCCGCCGCCCCCCGGCCGAGCCCCGAGCCCCCCGCGCCTCCCGGCAGCGCCGCCAGCAGAGGGCGGCCTGGAAACCCGACACCTCCGCCCTCCGCCTCCTCCTCGTCCTCCTCCGCCTCCTCCGCCTCCTCCTGCTCGCCCGCGGCAGGGCTGCCATCCCGGGGCCGAGCCGGGACCAGGAAGCGGCGGCCACCGCCATGGGGAACCGCTGCGGCTGCTGCGCCGGCCGGTGAGTCCGCGGGGAAGAGCCCCCCCCTCCGCCCCCTTCCCCCCAGGCAACCTCTGCCCATGCACAGAGCGCCGGGAGGGAGGGAGGGAGGGAGGGGGCTTCTGCGCTCCGGCCGCGGAGGATGGGCTTTGTGTTCCCAGAGCCCTGGGGGAGAGGGAGGGGGAAGGAAGAGGTTTCTGGGAGCGGCTCTCGGCTCAGCTGGCGCGGCTCCCGGGCACACACGCAACACACAACACACACACACACAAATACACAAACACACACACAAACAAATAGAAATGCACACACACACAAACCCACACACCCCAAACACACACACAGACAAACACACACACACAAATGAACAAATACACACACACAAACAAACACACAAATACACAAACACATACACAAACACATACACACAAGCAGAAATTCACACACACACAAACACAAACACCCAAACACACAGACAGACAGACACAGACAAACACACACAAACACAAACACCGCAAACCCACACACAGATAAACACACAGAACACACACACACAAATAACAAATACACACACACACACACAAACACTCACAAACACCCCAAACACACACACATACAAACACACATACACACACAAACATACACAAACGCCAAACCCACACCCCCCACACCCCAAACACACACACACACACACACACACTCACAAACAAACACACACACAAACACAGGCGCTCTCTTGGGGCTTGAAGGGGTGGGGGTTACTCCCTTCTAGTCTCCCTCCTGCCCCCCCCCCCCCGGTGGAATTTGGGATTTTAGCTTCTGGACCCCAGGAGTCTCCAACCTTGAGAACTTTTAAGACTTGTGGACTTCAACTCCCAGAATTCCCCAACCAGCAAGGAATTCTGGGAGTTGAAGTCCACACACATCTTAAAGCAGCTACCTGATGGCTGGGGAATTCTGGGAGGTGAAGTCCACAAGTCTTAAAAGTTCCCAAGTTTGGACACCCCTGCTTTAAGACTCTGTATTATTATTTTTTTTGTGGGGGGGGGTCGGGGGGTGTCTCCTAAAGTCCTGCACCCCCTGATCCTGGGCCAATTCCCTTTGCTTTCTAGCAGATCATTTTTTCTGGGAAAAGCGGAGTGGAAACTCCGCTTTGCTTTTTAGCTTCATGGAAAAGGCAATCCAGCTGCTGGGGCCAAATCGGAGGAAACAGCGTCACCTAGTGGAGATGCAAGGAAGTGTCGCACTGATTGGGGAGAGGGGTTTAATTCTGGCAATTAATCTTGGCTGGTGGGGGAGCATGATCTCTTCCCTCCTTCCTATATGCCCATTTGGAGCCCCCCCCAAAGATGACAATATTTTCCTTAGTCCTAATTCAGCCCTCACCTCCTATCAAGAATTGCCCCAAATCACGAATATATATATATATATCTGTAGGTCTTTGGTTATTCGGGTTTTCTCCCGCGTAAAATTGGAGGTGTCTTGGCAACGTTTCGACGAAGTCTCATTCGTCATCTTCAGGCTGGTGTTTTCGGCTTCGTGCTTCTAGGAGCAATGTGACACTGTGCTTCTAGGAGCAATGCAACATTGCTCCTAGAAGCACAAAGCCAAAAACACCAGCCTGAAGATGACGAATGAGACTTCGTCGAAACAATATTTATTTACTAAATTCATACATCAAGCTCAATGTTGAATTTTGGGGGGTTTCTTCTTACGTGGGGTGTATATCCCCAAGATTGAACAGTGATCTAGAACGGAGTTTCTTAACCTCCGCAGCTTGAAGATGGGCGCTGACTTCAACTCCCAGAATTCCCTAGCAACACAGCTGGCTGGGGAATTCTGGGACTTGAAGTCCACGCCGTCTTCCAGCTGCGGAGGTTGGGGAAAGGATCTATTTGAGGCGGTGGGGCTGAACGGGGGCCAGCCTCTGCCATCTATTTCTTTCGCTCCCCTACAAAGAGAAAAGCGATCTGGGCCCTTTTCATTCTTTGCCCAAGATGCCAACGATGGAGCGCCAATGATTATGCCCCACTCCGATTCAAGGCCGAGCTATTTAAGGCAGTCTTGGCATTGGCCTCTCTTGCTGTTCCCTGTTCCTAAAAGGGCAACAGGCTCTTTTGTCTTTCAGGGGAGATGAAAGGGGCTGCAGGGGCTTCTTAGCCAGCCCAGGGACCCCCCTTCCCTGCAGAGGGGGGAGGGAGATGTCCCTGGAAGGGGACAGAATGGGTCGGTGAGGGTCTTGAATTCCCCACCACCAAAGAAAGCTGCAGAACAGCTCATCTTATTTAGAGGAGATCCTTCTCCTTGCTTGGAGGGTTGAAAAAAAGGGGGAGGGTCTCTTTAGGACGTCCGAGCATGTTGGGTTTGATGGTTGCTGCGTCTCTGGATATCCCCCCCCTTTGTCCTCCTTTCATGAAGGTGGGGGGTTGCGGCTACCAAGACTAGAACTGAGTGTCTGTTCAGCAGAAGGTCATCCAGTTGCTGTTTTGACTCGCTGCCCAGCTGCCCTTGGCATTTTACGGAGAAAGGAGGGTGGGGATGGGGGAGTCCGCCACAGCCAGGGTTGGGTTCTCAGGGGTTCGGGAGAACCTCTAACTAAGATTCTGTGCAGTTCGGAGAACCCCCAAATCCCACTCCTGGCTGGCCCCGCCCATCCCGCTCCTCTCCTCCCACGAGTCCCCACGCGGCCTGTTTTGGATGCAGGGAAGTGCAGGGTCTGCGCGGAGACTCGGGGAGGGCGAAAAACGGGCCTACTGGAAGTGCGGGAAGACCAGAAACGGACCTGTGGCCTAGTCGGCCTCCTGCACCATGGCGGGGGGTGGGGGGGCGCGTTTTTGCCCTCCCCAGGCTCTGGAGGCTTTCCTCAAGACTCTGGGAGGGTGAAAAAGGCCTCCCCAGGCTCCGGAGGCCCTTTGGAGCCTGGGGAGGCCGTTTTCACCCTCCCGGAGTCTTGAGGAAAGCCTCCAGAGCCTGGGGAGGGCAAAAACGTGCCCCCCCCCGCCGCCATGGTGCAGGAGGCCGACTAGGCCACACCCACCCAGCTACCAGGCAGAGAACCCCTTGCTAAAATTTTTGAAGACAACCCCTGGCCACAGCCACCCCCCCTCCCGCCATTCTCCTCCCCCCCCTCAACATCCCTCTGTGGCTTTCCGTAAGTGGCGGAAGTTCAGGTTGCTCCAACCTCTTGAAGGAGCCCAATCATTTTCGAGTACCTTCCTCATGTTCAAAACCTTTGCCAGGCCACGGAGACGGTGGCGATGATGCCAACGGGGAGATTGAAGGCAGAGCCTGAATGCCCCGCTTTGGCAAGGAAGTTCAGAGCCTCCCCTGCTACGGGAGGGGGAGATTTTAAAAGACCCCCCCCCCAACAACTACTGGTTGTTACTTTGGGGTCCCTGACAGCAGCACCACCAACAAGAAGGAGCAAGCAGGACATATTTTTAAAAAGTATTGTATTTTAAAACTATCCCGTTTTAAAGGCATGGCCGTCTCTCAGAAAGGACCGACCGGTTTGGGCTAAATAGACCAAGGAGGGGAATTCCCTGCATTCTTTCATGTCTTACGGTGCAAGTTTTCAGACCTCTATTCTTTTTTTCTTTTTCTTTTTTTTTCTTAAAAGAAAAAAAAATCTCCTTTTCTTGTTGCTGGGAAACTGACATGGAATTGAATGTGAAACTCAACAGGCAAAAACTATTCAGAAAGCCACTCCTTCTCATCCAAGCTGCTCCCAGGACTCCATAATGTAGAGAGACCGAATGTTGTAAGAGGTGGGGCAGTGGTAGCAAACCCCCAAAAGAGGAAGGGGAAGATTTGAGTTGCTCCCCTCCGGGAGGAGGTTTCAAAGTTTTTGTAGCAGGATTTCCAGATTCTGGAATAGCTTTGTTCCCTAGGAAATCCGTCTGGTCAACTCGCAAGATTCGTTTTTCTCGCCATCAACATGTATACATCCGGACTAGGCTGTGTTGTTTCTCTGTGTCATATAATATGCGTGGTTATATACATAATTTTAAGGGACGCGGTGGCTCAGTGGCTAAGACGCTGAGCTTGTCGATCGGAAGGTCGGCAGTTCAGTGGTTCGAATCCTTCGTGCAGCATAACGGGGTGAGCTCCCGTGACTTGTCCCAGCTTCTGCACAACCTAGCAGTTTGAAAGTACGTTAAAAAATGCAAGTAGAAAAATAGGGACCACCTTTGGTGGGAAGGGAACAGCGTTCCGTGTGCCTTTGGCGTTGAGTCATGCCGGCCACATGACCACGGAGACGTCTTCTTCGGACAGCGCTGGCTCTTTGGCTTTGAAACGGAGATGAGCACCGCCCCCTAGAGTCGGGAACGACTGGAACGCATGTGTGAAGGAAACCTTTACCTTTATAAATTATTTTATATTTATTTATTTATTTACTTACTTACTTACTTATTTATCTTGCCATGTTTATGTAGTGTAAAATTGGTGCTGACCCTTTTGAGAGCTGTGTGCAATGAAATTTCATTTTTAATGTATGCCAATTAGTGTACATTCAAAGTGACAATAAAGTTATTCTGTTCTATTCTATTCTATTCTATTCTATTCTATTCTATTCTATTCTACTCTACTCTACTCTACTCTACTCTACTCTACTCTACTCTACTCTACTCTACTCTACTCTACTCTACTCTATTCTATTCTATTCTCTATACACACACACTGTTTTGTTATTCGCTTCTTGGCCTTTTGGCTAGCAGTAACATAGCAGTAACATAGTTGGAAGGGACCTTGGAGGTCATCTAGTCCAACCCCCTGCTGACCCAGGAGACCTGTACTAGGGATTCGAACCGCTGAACTGCCGACTCTTCTGATCGACAATCTCAAGTGTCTTAGCCATGGAGCCACCTCTTCAGGCGATAGATCAAGTGCTATTTGCAAAACAGTAATGAAACTGCTGTCAGAATTTGAATCCTCGCAAAATTCATTTGTGCCTCTTTCTCTTCTTTTCTGAAAACAGCAACTGCCCTTCGCTGTTGAAGAGGGACAAAGAAAAACCAGGTAAGCCATGCAGATGCATTTATTAATTTATCCCATTTACAGGCCCCAGGGAGTTTCGATAGCCAGTGTAAACTGGCAATAAGGCAGGAAAATCATCACAGCCACAGGTTGGAGATGGCTGGACTGACGTGACAGGGATCTGTCCAATATTCTGGGGCGAAGAAACATCTGAATTCAGCCTCTCTGCTTAGGCATCGTTTTTCCTGAGAGTAAATTAAAAAAAAAAAAAACCTGCTTGGGGGAAACTGATTCTTGCAAAACAGCTTCGGTGAGAGTTTGCAAAGAAACAAGCAGAAAATTCTGCTTGGGATCCTGCTGGGCTGCATGGGCATTGTAGTCCAGGACACCTTGAGGCTTCATGGGAACGGCACACCAAAGGGATGAGTTGGGGTGGGGGGGCCTATTGGGTTAAAAATTTGCAAAGGGCACAATGAAGGTTGTTGGCACTCAGCTGAGGACTCGGTTTGTGGGGGCAATAAGCTGACTTTGTATAAAAATATACAAAAGTATGAAGGCTATTGCTTAACGCATTGTAAGCCGCCCTGAGTCTCCGGAGAAGGGCGGCATAAATAAATAAATAAATAAATAAATAAATAAATAAATAAATAAATAAATAAATGAATGAATGAATGAATGAATGAATGAATGAATGAATGAATGAATGACAATGGCATCACCCATCACATTCGTCTCCACCTCCGTGAATTGTTGTTTGAAGTGGTTTTCTATTTTTTTTTTTGGATGGTTTAATTTCACCCTGAGAATTTTAGTTTCGGGGCCAATTCTTTTCTTTTTACTTAGAAACAAATGAGCAGCTAGCTAGGAGTTTTGCATTCACGCAAAATAACGCCAATATGTGGCTTGAAAACTTGCATTCTGAAAAGTCAAACCCACAACATAATTTTGCACAGTTCGGTCAGGAATTTTGAATCCCAAGATGCTTAGTTTCAGATCTCTGGGTCCAGGGAGCTTAGATATGATTCTGGATTTAAATACAGATATTCTTCTCCAGGTAAGTGTGGAAATTTTAGTCTGCTGTCCAGTTTTCCAAGATTTAATTGATTTCCCTAAATATGAAAACAGCCACGGAGTTTTCTCATTCTATTCAGATTCAAGTCTTCGTGATTTCAGAGGTCCAAGCGATGTCAATTCAGCAGTTATCACCTTTTTTCTCCCCTACAGATACAAGGATCAGTAAGCCGAGTTTACGGACGCCAGAAATCAATAAGGTAAATAAATTCCCTTCTTAGGGAGAGAACTTCCTTTTTATTCCATAATTAATTTTGTTATTGAACCATGATTTACAGAATAAAAACATTCGAAGGAAAAAGAAAATATGGATAATCTTGACTTACATTTATATAGCAACCGATCAAAATTACAACGGCACTGAAAAAAAGCGACTGTCGACCGTTTTTCATACTTACGACCGCTGCAATCGTGATCAAAATTCAGACTGTTTATTAGCAATTGGTTCCTATTTATGATGGCCACAATGTCCTGGGATCACGGGATCCCCTTTTGTGATCACCTGGACAAGGAAAATCAATGGATAATCCAAATTTATTTAACATCCGTGTGACCAAATTAACAGCTGCATTGATTGACTTAACAGCAATGGCCATAAAAGTCGTAAAATGGGGCAAAATTATACTTAACAAGTGTCTCACTTAGCAACAGAAATTTGGGGCTCAATTGTGTTCGTGGGGAGGGCTACCTGGAAGGGAAAGGGAAAGAAAATTTGTGAGAAAAGAGTAAGGAAACGAATGAGAAAGAAAGGAGAGAAAAGAGAGAAAAGGAAGATATAACAGCTCTCAATCTTTCTTACAGGGGTTATACGCAGGGGTGGGCTTCAAAAATTTTAGCAAGGGGTTCTTTGTTCGGTTGCTGGGTGGGTGTGGCCATGGTGGGCGTGGCCTAGTCGTTCTCCTGAACCATGGCGGGTGGGTTGTTTTTGCCCTCCCTGGGCTTCGGAGGCTTTCCTTGAGCCTCCAGGAGGGCGAAAGTGGCCTCCCCAGGCTCCGGAGGCCCTCTGGAGGCTGGAAAGGGGCCCATTTGCGGCCTTCCCAAACTTCCAGTAGGCCCATTTTTCGTCCTCCCCAAGCCTCTGTGCACGTCCTGCACTTACCTGCATCCAAAACGGGCCGTATGGGGACTCCTGGGAGGAGTGGGGTGGGGTGGGCGGGGCCAGCGAGGAGTAGGATTTGTGGGTTCTCCGAATTTCTCCTGAACCCCTGCGAACTTCCAGTAGCCCAGCCCTGGTTATACGTAGTCCTGTACTTACGACTACAACTGACCCTGAAATTTCTATTGTTTCATTTAATCCCAAAGGTCTGTCCTATGGGGTGCAAATTATCTTTTTACGTAGCTCACCTTCCTGGAGGGCAGAGTTAACCCAATATTTTGTGTTCCTGTTAAGGGACGGAGAGCGAGCGCCAATTGGCTTTTAAACTTCATATTCCTAAAAGTTTGACCTGAGCCTCAGTGATTTAATTTCTCTCTCTCTGTCTCTCTGTGCCAAGGGTCTTGAGGTGGCCCCCGTCTACGACGACGTCTCGGAGTTCCCAGTCTACGCCACGGTGAGCAAGCCGAAGAACATGAAGCTGGATGAAAGCAGCGTGCATTACGCCGACATTCAGGTCTTCGCCAAGCCCCGCGAACGCTCATCCCAGGAGGTGAAAAACTTCCAGTCGCAGAATGCGACGGAATACGCCACCCTCAATTTCCCCCGTGCCCCCCTGAAATACGACAACAAGAACGGGACTCTGGTATAAGTGCCGAAGATGCTGTTAAACGACACCGAGAAACCGCAGGGGCTCAGTTGTTTCAAGGGGGAAAAAAAACAACCCGCAGTCTGGATCAGGTCAGAATGGACTCTTGGAGGAAGGATTATTTTCTTGAGGGGGGGGGGGAGAAAATTAGCCCTTTGGGCAGTGGGATAAGTGAATAGGTTACAGAGGAAAAATGGCTTCTTGGATCGTGTTAACCAAGCAAGAGAGCAAGCTGGAGGACGAAGCCCAGCTGAAATACGGAGCAAGCAACATAAAGTTTTGCAATATTTTTTTTTTTTAAAAAAAAACCTTCTCCAAGCAATCATTGCAGGATGTCTTTATATCAAGAGGATTTGTTTTTGATATAAAGGGGAGGGGGAGAAAGCACACTACAGAAAACTTTTGAGGGGGCTCTTTGCTTGGACGTTCATTTGCAGCAATTCCTGGGGCAAAGGACGTATGAAATTTGGTGGGTGTTGGAAATGTTCTTCCATTGGTAAGGGAGGAAACTGGTACGGATTTTCCTTGTGCGTGTAACAAGTGGACGATTCCTTCGGCAGCTCAGCTCGTGAAGAAACAATGGTGCCTTTTCACCAGGCTGAAAACTTAGCTCCCGGAGTAACATTTTTTTATACAAGAGAAGATTCCCAGCATACCGTAAATTCCACGCAGTGAAATGGATCCAGGAAAAAAAGACAACGACGATGTAAAATTATGCAGATTCCTCACGTGCTAAAATTAGATTATTTTCAAGGGGAAAAGAGGATCAGGGCATCCTGCCTTCTTCAAAAATGTGTATCCTTGGGAGGAAATGTTTTGGAAATTATGGCGGGCGAGGACTTTGGCAAAAAGGTGTGAGCTCTTCACCTGTCTTCTTTCTACACGGCGAGATCATTGACCTATCTTTCTTTTAAAAGCAGTATTTCTCAGTTTCGGCCATTTTAAGATGGGTGGGCTTCAACTCCCAGAATTCCCCAGCTACTGTGGATCAGACGACTGAATAAAGAATTAACAGGAGTTGGAAAGGACCTTGGAGGTCCTCTAGTCCAGCCCCCTCTAGTGATGGAGCACCTACAACTTCTGGAGGCAAGTTGTTCCACGGATTAATTGTTCTCACCTTCAGGAAATTCCTCTTTAATTCTGGGTTGTTTCTGGCTTCTGGTTTCCACCCGTTGCTTCTTGTCCTGTCAACAATGATAGTGGTAAGAAGAGATGTCAGCAGAGAAGGATGAGCATTGAAGAGGGAGAAGGGCGGTATATAAATTGGAAATTAAATTAAATTAAATTAAATTAAATTAAAGAGGCTGGCGCAAGGGGTAATCTTGTGGCCATTGTGCTTACAAAAAGACATGGGAATCCTTTGGACCACTTCATCCCTCGTTAAGACAGACAAGGATGAACTCGATACTCCCCAACTCCTCTAGAGCCATGGGACTACAGCTCTCCGATATTTGGGAGGTATTTAAATGGAGGAGAATAGCCTAGTGGGAATAGCAGACTCCCAAAAGGACTCACGATGTCGGAAGAGCGAAACAGCCTAAAGAAATCACCCTTGGCTCGTTTTCTGTTGGATACACACTACTGTTGAACTTCAAAATATTGTCCCAAATAAGATTTGTTGGTCTGTGTGTTTTCACAGCTAGTGAAACTAGGAGTGGAAGGCGTGAAATTCGCTTTCCAGATCAAACTTTGGACTCTGTCGAATAAATAGGGATTGGAGATACATCTGCTTGCCTGCTGTGGAAAATATACGAAGAAAAGTTTCTTTTATCTGCAGCTACTCCACAGGATTTTTAGCCTGCAAAACAATCTAGTTTACACCTTTGGCTAAAGAGGTACTATATATTTAACAGCTAATCCAATGTTTTGTGAAGAAGCACAAATAAATTGTCCTAAGTAACAGAGGAATTAGCTTTTTTTTTTTTTAAACAAACACTAAATAGCAGAAACGTGATCCCCAGTTTTGTTCTAAAAAAAAGTTTCCCCAATAATTTATGTTTATTATTTGCACTGAGTTTTATCAATCACGAAGGCACATTTTTTGTGTTTCCGAATCCTATTTATATTTATTGAACTGGAATGAGATCAGGTTAGAAATTGGGGTGAGATCTCTCAATGCTCGACCCGCTCGAATATTATTTTAAAAGAATCACAGCGCTAGTCCTCAAGGCACCCGGAAAGAATCTAAAAGATGTTGTGAAGTGGGTTTTGTTTTTTTTTTAAATTTCTAAACTGTATTTATGACTTTAAAAGGTTTTCTCAGGATTGTGAATATTGAGATTCACAGTGACAATAATTATATTTAATTTCAAAATAATTTGGTAAACACAGACCGGCATTTCGGTGCAATTTAAATGAAATATTGGAGGAGACAATATTTGCACAGAGCCTGAAGTATGAGGACTCTCCCAACTTAAAATAAACTGGGGAATAAAATAAATACCAGTTGTTTTAATGTTCATTTGATGCAGTTATGTTTGGGCAGGAACATCGGTGTAAGCCAAGAGCCATTCAAAAACAGAGATCCAGTGTGAACAAACCTTTGAAAGCATCACAACTAAATATGGGAATATTGTATGCTCTTTTTAAAGTATTAAATCCACTTTAAGGTATCAGTGGCTGGTTGTTTTCAAGCTAATTTATGCAACACTTTTACAGAAACGGCACAACAATGTCTTTTTTAAAAAAGAGTTAGCATCTGCAAACTCTTTGAATTCTATATGGATACAGGCAGGCTGATCAACCTGTTCATTTTAGCTTTGGAGATGTAACCTTGCAATAATTATCCTTCAATATCAGGGTTAATTTTTTGCAATAATTATCCTTCAATATCAGGGTTAATTTTTAGCCAGCCTCACTGATAAGTTATGAATTGCTTAAGAGTATTTCAGCCTGAATGGGTATCATTCTAAAGTCCACGAGAATGGATGTGGGTGAAATGTTTTTCTAGAACTTCCGAAGGGATGTTTTGTTTTATTTTATTTGGCCCCATTGTTTTTTGTTTTTGCTGGTGTTTACATTCACACATGCTTTTCATAATGAACAACTCTTGATCTGAGCACAGGCTGTTTTCTCTTGCAAATAATTGGAGTAACTGGACAGTTTCCATTGGCAAAATAATAATAAAATGGAGCAATTACTCTGTTAACCATTATATGAAGGAAATGGATTCTGGGATTATTTTCAGCAGCCCCCAAGCTGAAAGGTATTAAAATCTGTGTATCCCTTTTTTCTAATTATCAATATTTGTTAAGACGAATAGTTTAATAACCCTAGAAGTTCTACTAAGAGGAAAATTTTCTGGGAAGTAAGTCTGTGTTAAAAGGTCTGTTTTCTTCCTCCTTGCGGTGTTTAGAGAAATTATTGGAGGTAGTTAATAATTTCCTGGCTCCTGGTTCATGAGCTGCACCTTTTATTACAGAAGAATAAATATTTTTTATAGTTAACCCTGGAGGCTCTGTTGATTTTATTATGGGGGAAAATGTCATCCTTCCCCTGGGTTCCTTTTCCTTTCCTTTTTCCTTTCCTCCTTTCTTTCTTTCTTTCTTTCTTTCTTTCTTTCCTTCTTTCTTTCTTTCTTTCTTTCTTTCTTTCTCATTTCTTTTTTCTTCCCTTCTCCCTTTCTCTCCCTTTCTCTCTTTTCTTTCCTCTTTCCTTCTTTTTCCTTTCCTCCTTTCTTTCCTCCTTTCTTTCTTTCTTTTTCTCTCTCTTGTTTCTTTTTTCTTCCCTTCTCCCTTTCTCCCCCTTTCTCTTTTCTTTCCTCTTTCCTTCCTTTTCCTTTCCTCCTTTCTTTCCTCCTTTCCTTCTTTTTTTTCTCTCTTGTTTCCTTTTTCTTCCCTTCTCCCTTTCTCTCTCTCTCTTTTCTTCTTTCCTTTCCCTTCCTTCCTTCCTTCCTTCCTTCCTTCCTTTCCTTCCCTTTCTTTTTCTTTCTCTCTCTCTCTCTCTTTCTTTCTTTCCTTTCTTCTCTTATCATCAAGGTGGATTGCCTATTGGTATAACTCCTTCTGACTTGGCTTTTACCAGCAAGTTGCAAACAACTGACTCCCTCTTGGTGTGTTTGTGAGATCACACCCTCCAACTTCACATCCCAAGGAGGGGCCATGCATCAAACAAATTCCCAGTCGGGGTGTGTGCATGTATTTATATTTATATTTGTAATTCATTTTCATCCAGCTCTCCAAAAGCGACTCCGGGCACCTTGCAAATGATCAGAAACAGACACACACACACACACACAAAAGAGCCAAAAACATCACCACAACTCAAATTGACAGCAACACCGACTCTAAACGGAGCTCTGCAGCCAGTTCGGCTCGTGCATTCTGCTTTTGGCGATCCTTTTTGACAGCCAGCCTGTCAGCCGAGCCTGGGTGCAAAAGGGGCGTGTTGTGTTGTGTTGTGTTTGTGTCACTTAATCTGGATTTTAAAATGAAGCTTTCTGCAAGAGGGAGGGAGGGAGGATGCGGTTTGCGCTCCAGCCGCCAGGGGTCGCCGCGGCGCGCGTCTCCAAGGCAACGGGAACGCGCTGGGATGGCCGGCTGATCCCAGGAGGCGATGCAACCCCTCCGGGCCCGGCCTGGCGTTGCTGCTGGCGGGGAGACCCCGAAGGTGGGTCCTGGGGGCGCAGAGGGCCCAGTGTTGGGTCCATGGGGGCTGGGCCCCCGAGCCTGGCCTCCTCTGGGGCTTCCCTTGCCCGGGCCAGGCCGCTTTTCCAAGAAGGGGGTGGTGGGTGGGTGGGTGGGGGGTCTTTCCAGGGTTGCAAAAGTTTGGGGGGCTCACAGGAAACGGACTTTGCAGTGTTGCAAAAATTGGGGTGGGGGGGAAGTGGGAGGGCCAGCAGGGAATGGGCTGCAATATTGCAAAAATGAGGGAGGGGGGGGAGGGAGAGCAGGGAATGGACTTTGCAAATGTTGCAAAAATTTGGGGAGGGGGCAGCAGGGAAGAATGGTGTAATATTGCAAAAGTTTTTTTGGGGGGGGGCCCACAGGGAACGGACTTTTGGCAATGTTGAAAAAAATGGGGGGTGGGAGGTGGGAGGGCCAGCAGGGAATGGGCTGCAATATTGCAAAGATTGGAGGTGGAGGGGGGGGCAGCAGGGAATGGACTTCTTCTTCTTCTTCTTCTTCTTCTTCTTCTTCTCATTATTATTATTATTATTATTATTATTATTATTATTATTATTATTATTATTATTATTATTAATTGAATTTGTATACCGCCCTACTCCCGAAGGACTCAGGGCGGTGAACAGCCAAATAAAATACATATAATACAAATGTTAAAAAACCATTAAAATACAATTAAATAATTGGCCCCGGAAATGAAATTTAAAACACCCCAAATTCATAAGACAAATTTTAAATTAAAATTTTTTTAAAGTTATTAAAAAAAGTAACTTTGCAACGTTACAAGAAATTGGGGAAGGGGCAGCAGGGAATAATGGTGTAATATTGCAAAAGTTTTGGGGGCTCACAGGGAACGGACTTCGCAATGTTTCAAAAATTGGGGGGTGGGGGCAGCAAGGAATGGACTTTGCAATGTTACAAAAAATTGGGGAAGGGGCAGCAGGGAATGGTGTAATATTTCAAAAGTTTTGGGGGCTCACAGGGAGTGGACTTTGCAATGTTTCAAAAATTGGGGGCTCACCAGTAGGGAAGGGGTTTTGGAAATAGTCACAGAGTTGTTGGATTTAAAGGCGAAAGGAAGATGTTGGGTGGGTGGGTGGGGGCTTTTTTGGGGAAGTGGGGAGTTTGGGTCTGGCTAGGATATGCCAAAGATTTCTATTTTATTCCCCCCCCCTTCCTTTAGAAGGTCAGGCTTTTGTTATTTTTAAATTTGGGAGGGGGGGTTCGTGGGAGTGAATTTCTGGCTGGGCTTCCAGTGGAAAGGAAATGTCCCTATGGATAATCCGTGGGGAAAAGGGGATACCTCCTGACAAGCCAAATCATTGGGGAAGCCAAGTTCACTTAACAGCTCATTTAAGAACTGCATTGATTCATTTAACAAACGTGGCGAGAAAAGTCATAAGATGGGGCAAAAATCACTTAACAAATTTTTCAGTTAGCAACATAAATTTTGGGCTCGATTGTGGTCGTAAGTTTGAGGTCTACCTGTGTTTTATTTTTATTTTTTTTCCATTTTTGGGGGGAGTGGATTTCTGTGCTGGTTTTCCAGTGGAAATCTGTGCAAATTGTCCTTATGAATAATCCTTGGGGAAAAGTGGATATTAGGAAACTTAAGGATGAGAAATTCATGGGTCTTATTGGGGCACGTTTGTTCCTTCCAATTTATTTTTAATCCCCTGATAGAGAACGTTTTAGCTCAAGGAAGCACCAGCTTTCGATACCTCCAATTAAATGTAATTATGAATTATTAAACTGTTAAATTTAGTGCTTTCATATAAGCATGGAGAAGAGCCTGTAATAGATCAGGCTTATTAGTTAGGGTTTATATATATATATATATTTCCTTTCTGTAGAAAGCAGCACTTAAGTGAGGCTCCGTGCATAGTAGAACGAGCAAAGAGTCAGCAATAAGAAATTTAATAAGGCATAATAAGCTCACTTTTACAGAGGCAATTTGGATTTTTTTTCCCTGATGGTGAAATATAACAAGGGATGGAAAATGCATACTGTATGCAGCACATACGTTAACAAAAGTTAATCAGCATTGCTAGGTAGGTTTTGACATTGGGGAGAAATTTTTCAGGAGCCTTTCCTACTCTCCAAGGAACAATGAATTTTTTGTCAGTGTACAGTCTGGCTGTAAATATAAGAGATAGTCCTCAGTTTAGGACCAGAATTGAGGTAGGAATCTCCTTTGATAAACGAGGCAGGGGTTAAGTGAGTGGCATTGATTTTACCAGCATTTTTGCCACGGTTGTCAAAGCGAATCACTGCAGCTGTTAAATGAACCACATGGTTATTAAATGAATCACTAAAGTTGTTGAGTGAGTCATGTTAAGTGGATTCAACTTCTCCCATTGACTTTGGTTGTTAGGAAGCCAGCTAGGGAGATCGCAAATGGTAATTTATTTATTATTATTAAAATATATTGGCTGCCCATCTTATCATAGAGTAACTCAGAGTGGCTTACAATTATATATCTACAGTATATATCTATAGTATATATTTCTTCCAATCTATCTATCTATCTATCTATCTATCTATCTATCTATCTATCTATCTATCTATCATCTACCTACCTACCTACCTACCTAATCAATCAGTCTGTCTGTCTGTCTGTCTGTCTGTCTGTCTGTCTGTCTGTCTATCCATCCATCCATCCATCCATCCATCCATCCATCCATCCATCCATCCATATCTATCTATCTATTTATCTGTCTATCTATCTACCTATCTATCCGGTATAGGGTTTCCTGCTTGAGCAGAGGGTTGGACTAGAAGATCTCCAAGCTCCCTTCCAGCTCTATTCTTATTGAAATTAAAATTGAAATTAAATTGAAATTGAAAAGTCTGTATCTATATCTATCTATATCTCATATATAGATACAGATATTTATATATATATATATGACTCTATGTATGTCTGGGTATATAATTATGTGACCACGGGATGCTGCACTTGTCGTAAATACACAGTGGTTGCCAAGTGCCCAAATTTTGATCACATGACTATGGGGAGGCAGCCATGATTGTAAGTGTGAGGACTGGGCATAAATCATGTTTTTCAATGCCATTGTGACTTCAAACAGTCGCTAAACGGATGATTTGTAAGTCCAGGACTGCTTGCGTCCCTGAAGGAGTCTGGTAACATCACCTTCTCAAAGCAGCCTATGTATAATTATACATTATACTGTTCCTGATGTTCTACTAAAAGGGTTTCCCAACTTGGCAACTTTAAGACATGTGGACTTCAACTCCCAGAAGTCTAAGGCCAGCATGGGTGGACCAGGAATTCTGGGAGTTGGAGTCCCACATGGAGTGCCTGGGGATTTCTGGGAGTTGAAGTCCATACATTTTTAAATTGCCAAGTTGGGCAACCCTGTTCTACCAGCACAGACCTGTTCTGCCAGCAGAGACGATTGTGGTGCTCCCTCAACATCTGCTCTTCACACACCTGGTTTTTATTTTCTCGCAGGTGGCACAGACAGCTTGAAGTCTTTTAAGACGGAAAATGGACCTTGGCTTGCTAGAAGATCTCTCCCTCTCTGCTCATCCTGGTTTCTAAGCGCCAGCATGGAGACCCCAGCTGAGGAAGGAAGAGCTAGTTATTTGTCACAGCCCAAAGAAACTTCAGTAAGTCTCCCAACAATTCATAAATGAAGGATTTGAAGGTTAACGCTAATAATAATTGATTAAACCTGGACCTTGCCCAAATCTCAACGACTGTGGGTAGCTTGCAACCATCCAAAAACAGAAATTATGATAAAATCGACAAAAATAAAGATAAGATTACAGCTAGGGCTCACTGGGGTCTTTTGATTCCCACCGATTGGGGTCCTTGATGCCTGGAGATGCCCAAAAGAGCCTCCCATGTGTCAAGTAGTCTATCTTCATAATGAGGGCAACCCATGAGATGTGCATCCATAAATAACCTTGCCCCGTATTGGTTAGGAGCAAAATACGGTTTGGTCTCACAAGGCAGCTCAGAAATGCTTACAATCGGAGGATGTATGTTAGTTTTTAAAATGTGCAGATAAAAAAAATTAGGAGTGATATCGCAATATATCAGACATGGCACATACCGTGTCTGGACAGGGAAAAGAAGATATTTGGGGGCAGAAGGATTTATTTTATTAGAATTGACCAGCAGAAGTCATTGTCAACCAGGTGTAAATGTACATTTTAGGTTGCTAAGCAACTCCCTGCTACAGTAAAATCGCTGCCTGTTTTTCCTTAATTTTTGCTGATTTGAGGCTGCATGAACAGGTATCTCTGTGGCTGTAACCTTTACAGAAGTACTTTAAGCTGAACAATTGAAGTTTATTTTTGGAATGGTTTAAATATTATTTGGAATCAAAAAATGGTGCAACTCCCTTACCGACGGCCTTGCTTAGCAGTGGGAATTCTGTTTCCTAATTATGAACGTAAGTTGAAGGTTTTTTTGGGGGGAGTGCCTCGTGCTAGGACTGGGGTGTCATATTTTCATTTCTTTTCTCACCCTGCCTGTCCCTGTTGGCAGCCGATCTCTTTCCTAAGCTGGCCTGAGCAGCTTTGCTCCAATGACCTCATTTATTATGATTTCTGGAGATGAATGAAAGGCAGTATTGTCCCCCTTGCAACCCAGGGGCAGGACCAACTCTCCGGAAAAAGGTCTATTTTCGTTTGCAAAAAAACCAAAAACAGAGTCTAGTGATATTGTGCTCAGCAAATCCGGAGATCAATTTCTCAGCTTCCCGCTTCTTAAAGCCAGTTTCAGATTTCGGGTCTCGATCCAAGATTTCCTCTTAAGCGCTTTGAAATCTCAGCCTGGCAGAGGAAAAACCCGTTTGAAGGAATCAAATCCTTTGGGGAAAACGGGAATATCGATTTTTATAAGGCTGGTTTTCGGGGAAAGATCAAAGAGGGAAGAGAGGAATGTTATTTTTGAGGGGTATTTCTCAAATTTTATGTCTAAAATCAGCAGTAAGTTTTATGTACTGTGGTTCTGGAATGACACAGGAGGTCCTTGACTTTCGAACGGTTGCTTAGCAATAGTTCGAAGTTAAGACGGGCTCTCCTAAAGCTACTTAAACTCAAAATTAATATCTGGGTTTTCCCCGTGTTCGTGTGACTGCAGTTTGGATGTTCAGCAATCAGTCCAATTTATGGCTGTTTGCACAACTCCACAATTCTGATTTCATGATGATTTTGCTTTGCAAAATCTCCCCCATGGCCGATAACGGGTTTACTTTAACGACGGTGGTGTTTGCTTAACAATTGCTGCAAAAAATTTGGGTCTGGCTGTGTGGTCGCCTGCTGTACGACCGTCACAACTCCTAAATTTTGGTGCTCAATTACGGTCGTAACTCAAAAGACTGCTTCTTTGGAGCCTAATTGTAAAAACCTCAAAACCACAGTCCACCCATCAATATTGCTTAGCCTGCCCTGTTGCGTCTCTTTCAATATTTATACGGCTTTGAAGAGAGTTCATCCTGGCAGCAAGCATCTCAGCGGAAATTTTGAAGGATTTCAGAATTTATGGGGGGGGGGGGGAATAGCCCCTTTTAAAAGCTAAGTGCTAAGAACGAGAGACAGCTGTCCAAGGTTTGCACTGAAAATTCCCCCTCTATCTTCCACTAATAAGTCCAATTTGGTTTAATTAGCTATGGCTCCCTTTTCCCCTGAGATTATATGAGGAGGGGTCTTTTGACATGCTGCAGTCGTTAATGTTTTAGTATTAGGGTTTTGCGGGCATTTTGACTAGATTAGGGGTCAGCAACCTGCGGCTCTGGAGCCGCATGTGGCTCTTTCACCCCTCTGCTGCGCCTCCCTGTCACTCAAAATATGCATCACAACCGCCAATGTGCGACACCTGCCGGCACGCGATTTATTGAGCTTTTCAATCCCCAGTAGGCCAACCATGGATAAATCCAAGAAAAGAAAAGTTTCAGAAGAAAACAGAATCTTTAATTCAACTACATATGCTAGTTTTGTGGCCGCTCAAGAAATAGTCAGGCACGGGAAGGGTTTTGTGGCTCCCGGTGTTTTCTTTTCTGTGGGAAACGGGTCCAAATGGCTCTTTGAGTGTTTAAAGTGGTAGACCCCTGGACTAGACGATAATCAACATCCTTTTTGTAATACGATATAGGACGGTGGCCACATCCGAGCATCACAACTTTAGAAATAGTAAAAAAGTTGTGTGTAAATGTTCATTTAACACTGGTGCATTGAGACCTCAGAAGTTAAGAAGTGGAGATCTGACACGTTTATTTTATAACATTTTAGGAAGTCCAGATTGCACACAGAAACACCTGTATGGACAGGTAAAGAATTAAGATCTACCTGTTTCATTGCATGGTCATAAAACGGGCAAAAAAGTCCCGTCCCCGCGCATGCACTCCCGCCCGCTCCCCCCACTCCTGGCACGCGATGGCACGGTAGGCCTGTTTTTTGCTCTCCTCAGCCTCCAGAGCCTTTCTAGGAATCTGGGGAGGGTGAAAACAGCCTCCCCTCTGGAAGCTGAAAATGGCCCGTTTGCCAACTTCCAAGTTGGTTCCAAGAAGTTGCCAAATGGGCCCTTTCTGGCTTCCAGAAGGCCTCCGGAGAGGGGTGAGGAAGGCCGTTTTTGCCCTCCCCAGACTCCTAGAAAGGCTCTGGAGGCTGGGGAGAGAGAAAAATGGGCCTTCCCCACCACCCCCCAAGGTCCTCTGGAGGCAGGAAACAGCCTGTTTTCCTACTTCTGGTGGGCCCAGAAGGCCCGAAAATCAGCTGGCCAGCGCGCGCATGTATGCCGGAGCTGAGCTCGCGTGCCCACTGATATGGCTACACATGCCACCTGTGGCACATGTGCCATAGATTCGCCATCACGGGACTAGAGGGTATCTGTGTGTTAAAGTATCAAGATGGCGGCCACAACAGTGCAACTGAACCCCCGAACTTTTTCGACATGCGTTGCACATCCTGTGTCTGAAAAGGCACCGCACAATTCCAAACCCTGATTTTTTTGGATTTTTTTCGTTAACCCCATCCTGCAAAATCTGCTCTTTTATTAGCTTTTATCTCACTTCTGTGCAGTTTCTTCCCTCAGAAAGCAAGTAAGGAAGACTATGGCCTGACTATGGCTCAGTGGCTAAGACACGGAGCTTGTCGATCAGAAAAGTTGGCAGTTTGGTGGTTCGAATCCCTAGCGCGGGCCTCCTGTGTGAGCGGGGGGTTGGACTAGATGACCTCCACGGTCCCTTCCAACTCTGTTAATCTGAATCTATGTTTGCAACCATTGGAGAACAATCGTCTGTTGACTTCACTGAGTCTTTCTTTGAAGCCGCCCTGAGTAACTCAGACAGGAAAACAGAAAAAATGCTTCCTTGGGTTGGTTGGTTGAAAAAATAAATAAATAAATGTATATAATCAGCTCTGCAGACAGGATTATTCCCGAGGCTGACCCTGATTAATTCCCCATCTGTTTTCTCAGTGCTGAGAGACCCCAACCCCCATTAAATTGTTTTTAAAAAATGGTTCTGTTAAAAAAAAAATGGGATGCTTCTAAGAAGAGATTGGACAGCCACTTGTCTGAAATAGGGCATAGGCTTGAGGAAGGGGGTTGGACTAGAAGACCTTCAGGGACCCTTCCAAGTCTATTGTTCTGTATTCTAAAAAAAAGAGAAAAAAATTCTCTTCCAAAAAAGAAGAGAGAACTAAAGTCATTTTCTGTGCAGAACAAAAGTTTCTTTGCATTATCCCATTTTTAGTTTAGTTTAGTTAAGTTTAGTTTAGTTTAGTTTAGTTTAGTTTAGTTTAGTTTAGTTTAGTTTAGTTTAGTTTAGTTTAGTTTAGTTTAGTTTAGTTTAGGGTCTTATTTTCGGGGAAACGTGGTATAAAAATAAAACACAAACACACATCCTTTAAATTCTATACAATTGAACCGAAAACCCGATATTGCATTAATATTGCACTATACGGTAGAGTTCAGTAGAGTTACTGCCCTGGGATAGAAGCTGTTTTTCCAGCCTATTTGTCCTGTTACTCATTTCTCCAAACGTGGCTGAGATATTAATTACATCTCGCATTAACCATCCACTTCCTGGGTCTTGCCAATTTGGCTTATTGCCATAATTTTTGTGCAGATAAATCAATCAATTCTTTTCTACGTGATGTCACATTCATTGGCACTGCATAATCTCCACTCTGACCTTCTGTTCAGCTCTGCTTTTTAAAAGTCTAGAAATATGCAGAAAAGAGTTACTACCTGACACTGTAGTTTCTTTCCCAAACCCCAAAAACTTTAACCTTAAACTGTCTACTGTTGACCTCACCCCATATTTAAGAGGTCTATAAGCGCACCAGCGTGCCTACCATCTCTGTCCTAATATTCCTTTTTACTTACTCGTTTCATATATTCCAATTATGTTTATCTTTCACCTGTTATCTTATATATCTTGACAAATAAAATAAACTTAAACTTAAGAGGAAGAGGAGGAGGAAGAAGAAGAAGAAGGAGAAGAGAAGGAGCCTGGATAGCTCTGCAGACAAGGCATTGTAATTTAACACCAGCTGTCTGCAATTAAAAGTAAGTTCGAATCTCACCAAGGCTCAAGGTTGACTCAGCCTTCCATCCTTTCTAAGGTAGGTAAATTGAGGACCCAGTTTGTGGGGGCAATAAGCTGACTTTGTATAAAATATACAAAAGTATGAAGGCTATTGCTTAACGCATTGTAAGCCGCCCTGAGTCTCCGGAGAAGGGCGGCATATAAATCAAATAAAAAAAAAAAAAAAAGAGTTAAGAAGGCAACACAACTCACATCCGCAAGATTGCTGGGAGAACCAAACTTCATTTAGCTTTCTGTAACTACTCTGTGACTTTGTGAACTGTCATTTTAAATTACCGGTACTTTTTCTTTTTTTTACACTTTCCTGTAGTATTTCAGTCATGTCCATATTAAAAAACAAAATGCACGCACAATTTTTAACTGCTTGATTTCCATTAAGCTGGAACCCTATTTCCCCTAAGGAATGGAATCGTGTAAATTCAAACGACGTGGCGGTTTTGTGGGATCTATTAACTTTGCTAAACAGGATCTACCTGCAAGGCATTGCGAAGTTTGTGTTTATAAATGAAGTGTGTGCTCTGCTTGGACTAACTTTCAGCTTTTTCAAAAGTTGGAAATCCCTGTTAACCTTTGGGCTCCTTTTAATTCTTATGTGTGTGTGCCTGTGTATATTTTTTTTAATGCATTTCCCTTTTTTTAGCCAGGCCACTTTGGACCTCCCCCCTCCTCGCCCTCCCCTCCTTCCTTTAAGTGCTCTCAGCCTCTTTGCGTGGAGAGAGAGAGAGAGAGGCCGGCATATTCTGGAAATATGTTGCAGATGTTTTTCCTGCCTTGTTCCTGGGACTTGCAGAAGGAGCTGTTCTGCGGGAACAGATCGGGAAGGCATCTCCCAAGCGGCTGCTCTCCTTGGAGCATGCCCAGTGTGAGCCTTGACCTGGGGTCCAGGATCCCCTTTGCAGTAAGGGGCTTCCCCTAAGGGACCCTGGGAGAGGTTGGCCATCAGCTGTGCATCTTCGCTTCCCGTGGAAGGAGGAAAATTGGGGTCTTCTCCAAGGCAGGAGGAGTTACTCAGCGTGAGCCAAGAACTCCGTGCTTGGGGTGGGAAGGCGTTGTGAAAAATGCTTGCCTGCCAGGCCCGGGAAAAAACGTGGGATGTCGTGCAAGAGAGCTTCTTGGAGGTAAAGGATGCGTCGGCTTCGTCTCCAGGCGGTGCTCAGTTCCTCTGGGGCTGCGTGGGGGGAGATGTGGGGTGCGGGAGAAGTTGGAGGGAGAGGACTGGAGTGGAAATGCTGGGCAGTTTGGTCGGTGCTTTGCAAAGAACCATTCGTTTTGGTGAGATTTAAAAATCAACGTTTCTCAAACTTTACTGACTTTAAGAGATGTGGACTTCAACTCCCAGCATTCTTTGTTGGCTGGGGAGTTCTGGGGGTTGAAGTCCACACATCTGAGAGTGGCTTGAGATTGAGAAAAACTGGCTTAAATAATTCCCAGTTTGCTGAGTACGGGAGATGGGAACGGTAAACTTTGCGGTGAGGTTTAGTCCTAATGTTTGGAGTTTCAAATGAAAGCAGAAAACTGGTGTGATAAGAGAATGGGCAGGTTCTCCTCGGCATTTGGATTCGGGTTGATGATGCTTCGATTTCTTAGCAACGTTCTTAGAAAAAAATAGGTTTGTGTCAGTAACCCGAGCCTACTTGGTCTCATGAAGATGTGGTTGTCTTATTTGTTGGTGGCCAAAGCAAATTTCGAAAGGGGTTGGGAAAAACCATGTTACGTTTGCATGCCTGATTGTCTGAAGGGAATTCCCATCCAGTTCCTAGATATTTTGAGACGGAATTGCGTGGTCTGTCCATACCAAAGGATCATAGTTTGATGTCAGGAATGTGCAATTCCCAGAAATACAGAAAAATTTGGAGTGCCCAGCAAGATAGAAGTCCAGGAACTCTGCTTCATGATGTAGGTTGAAACTCCAGGAGATCCAACTTTCAATTGTCTTTGTTTTCACTCATACTAAGAGCAGCTGATGGATCTCTATAAATCTGTTTTCAGATTTCAATGGGTTTTTTTTTCCAACCCAAGTTCCAACCCACGTATGCCAGTCCTGTATTTTGGACACCAGATGTTCATCCTGATGTTCCAACAGGCAGGGCTAAACATACGAACATGTGAATGATTTTTTAAATGTTATCTAATTCTGGGTTTTATTTAATTGACCAAACTAAGTAATAATTTTAATTAGCAATTTTATGATGTTTGTGTGTCTATATTTTTCTTGACTGTACACCGCCTTGAGTCCTACGGGAGAAAGGCAGTATAGAAATATAATAAATAAATAAATAAATAAATAAATCCTTCCCTTCACAGCAGATACTACCATTAGTCTGGCTTGTTCTGAAAATAATTTCTCTTTCTTTTCTGTTCTAAGAGCTTCAAATATGGGTAGGAAATAGGATAAAGATGTTCTTATTCCAGCTTTCAAAGCATGTTTCCTGTGGAGAACTGAGGCTCCCATGACTTCAGTTCTCTGACTTCCTGCTAGTTCCTTAAAAATCAGCTCAAAGCTTCAAAGCTTCCAATGGCCCCATGTGGACTTTTCCTTGGGTACAGCATGAACCTCCTTGGGTGTGGCATTTATATCTTCCCATCTTCTCTTCAAACTGCTGGACATTCGTGGGAGTTTGTTTTGCATTTTAAGCAATAATGCCGTTGTATTCCAACCCATTTAGTTTTGCTCCTAGAAATGTATGACTTGGTAAGAAGGCGCACCATTAATCACGGTGATGTGGGGGGAAAAGTGCTTTTAAACAGCGTTGTACGGCAAGGAACATATGGCTGCTCCTCCAATAATCCCCTCGTCTTGTTTTCATTCATCCCAGCCAAAATGCATTTAGGCCCTGTGGGGAATTTGGCAGTCCATCTGCGTCTGGACTTGGGAAGGCTGGTGGAGAAATTTCCTTTGTTTCTGCTTCTTCCGGCCTTCTTTTTGGTGGGCTGTGGGCTCCCAGACCACCTTCGTTCAACCCCAGGGAGTCACCGAGCCAAAGGGAATAGGGGCCCCCCTTTTCTTGTTAGAAGGGGGGTTCGTTTTGCACCCCCAGAATGCGTTTTCGGGATGAGGAGGGCAACTCCATATTAGATCATGCCCAACTTTTAGAAGAAGGGTGTCCAACCTTGGCAACTGTAAGGCTTGTGGACTTCAACTCCCAGAAGTCCCCAGCCAATACGTAGCTGCTTTAAGATGTGTGGACTTCAACTCCCAGAATTCCTTGCCGGCTAGGGAGTTCTGGGAGTTGAAGTCCACAAGTCTTAAAGTTTTGCTAAGGTTGGGAGATCCTGCTTGAGGGAAGAGATATAAACATGGTAGAACCAATTATTACTATTATTATGTATAATAATTATACACTATATACTATATACTATATACTATATACTATAGTAATATACTACTTGCATTTTTTACGTGCTTTCGAACTCCTAGGTTGGCAGAAGCTGGGACAAGTCACGGGAGCTCACCCCATTATGCGGCACTAGGGATTCGAACCGCTGAACTGCCGACCTTTCGATCGACAAGCTCAGCGTCTTAGCCACTGAGCCACCGCATCTCCCTTATACTGTGTTTCCCCAAAAATAAGACCCTGTCTTATATTTTTTTGAACCCTGAAATAAGCGCTTGGCCTTATTGCCATGCGCTCAAAAGTGCTCAAAAGTCCGATTGGGCTTATTGTTAGGGGATGTCTTATTTTGGGGGAAACAGGGTACACACATATTAACACATATTAAGTGTGGTCTACCCCAGCATGTGAGAGGGAGCATACTGCATCCCTTTCGCCTTTCAGCTCCAATCCGGAGCCCTCAAGCCGTCGCATTCACGATAAACCTCATTTTATACCAAATTTATATTTCGCTGATAAAGAAATAAAGGGAGACTAGTATAGATCTATTTCAAGCTATTTAGCTCTCATCAGCTAGCCATACCCTTACTCGGATTCAAACTTGGGCTTCCTGCACGTTAGGCAGTTGTATTAACCTCTGAGCCACAAGTTCTCCTCCCTTCATCAGAGGATACAACTGTCTAACATGCAGGAAGGCCAAGTTCGAATCCAAGTAAGGGTATGGCTAGCTGATGAGAGCTAAATAGCTTGAAATAGATCTATACTAGTCTCCCTTTATTTCTTTATCAGCGAAATAATAAATTTGATACATACATACATATATATATGCGCATACACACACATTTATACACACACATATATATACATACACACACACATATATTCCTATGGAAGTTTCCAATTTGGGCAGCCTAGAAGTTGAAGCCTGAATTATGGAGCTGCTGATTTGAGTTTATCATGATCTTGTGACTTGGACAGTCATAAAAGGAGAAAGAAACTATTTATTTTCCTTGGAGGGAAAAAAGAAGTACCGGATGACAAACATGGGATGGAAGAGGCACTTAAATGGCCTTTTTGTTTTATTTTTGTTTTATTTATTTTTTTTGAAGTTTTAGAATCGGTGGAGATTTCTGGGGTGGGGAAAAAGACCCTTTTTAATAATTTCCAATATTTGGAATGGGAAAATAGTTTTGAAGGCTGAGAATGAATTGGTTGATAACAAAACCTTTTAAAAGCTCCCCCTCTCTCCCCCCCCCACTCCCATATTTTTAAAGCTAGATGGATGGAAAGAGATTGATGAGATGAGATTTATCACGGAGGAGAGAGGCTTTTTAATAAATGAAGTTGTCCTGTCTTTGGACAATTTGTTGACCGCTGCGGTATCTACCGTATATCTTGGTCTGTTAGAGTTGGCAGCCCATACCTTTAAATCAACGAATAAACATTTCACAGGGTGTTGTGGCCCGTACGCGGCCTGTGCAGCTCGTAGCTGATTCCGACAGCGAGGAGGCTGGTGTGGTGCTGCGTCAGCAGCCTGTGCAGCTGGCACTTGAGTCGGACATTGAGGAGGCTGGAGAAGATGTGGTGCCAGAGGCAGGGATTCAGCCAGGGCCTTCCAAACCTCCAGAAGCTCCCATAAATGAAGAGGAAGAAGAGGAGGAGCCTCTTCTCGATGCACGGGCGCACAGAGCTGCCAAAAGGCAGGCGTGGCTCCTCAGGAGGAGGTCTCCTCGAGAGTAAGGCTTGGGGCTAATTGGCCACTCCCTTAGCCTATTTAAGAAGGAACGCCGACTGAAGCAATTTGCAGGGAACAACTTCGTTCACTCTCCTTCGCGTCTTGATCTTAGTTCTCTGCAAATTGCTTCTGGGCTTTCTGCCAACCACAGTAAGATTACGATTATTTATACTTTGGATTCTTGTAGGCTGTTGAGAAAGTTAATTAACAGCCTTTGTTTGAAGAAAAAAACTGATTTTATTTTAGTAAACTAAGGTTTGTACAGACTTTGTGTGTGCTGCGTTCTTTGGGGTCCGTAGCTGGGGCAAAACACAGGCAGAATTCAGCACACACAGGCACAGATGGATAGAGAGGTTAGATACACAAAGCATTTCTGAATGTTTCGTGGAGTTAAATATGCGTATCGAAAAGATCCGACTGACAACGCTTACGTTTCAGAGTCTGCCCGGTTTCCTAAAGCGAACGCCAGAACTCCCATTTCCCAATCTATACCGGCTTCAGGGGGTTAATTGCTGAATTCGACAGCTGAACCTGATTTAATCCTGCCCCCTGATTGCCTCTCCTTGGAAACGGGCGAAAAAAATCAGAGAGAAAATGTGCCAGCTATTTTTAAATTTCCAGAACTTGTTGCTAGGCACTGCGGCGTACAAGGTGGTCTGGTTGGGCAGGGAGAAGCTGAGTGAAGAGAGAAGCCGAGATGGATCCCTGTTGCTCTCCCCACAGCCACAGCCACGTCCGATGCCACAAGGAACATCAGAACCCGAGCGAGGATCGGAGCATCAATGCGTCAAGGGAGTTTCCTTTCTGGCTCTTCTTTGTTCTTCCTCTTTAGAATAGGTAGACCTATCACCAAGTTTTAAAACATTACCAAACAACCTGTGGCCCATTAGGTCATTGTTTCCGAGATTATATCCTTATCTGTAGAGAGGAACAGAATGACCACAGGCAGGCCCAAAAGCAGTGGGGGCAGGAATGACTTCCGACTTCCTGCTGGCTTCCCCATTGTCTTTCCTTAGGAGAAGCTGGCAGGGAACATTAAAAATTCCTTTCCCTTCCCTTCCCTTTCTTCTCTCCCCTCCCCTCCCCTTCTCTGTCTTCCCCTTCTTCCCTCCCTTCCCTTCCCCATCTTCTCTTCTCTTCCCTTTCTTCCCTCCCCTCCCCTTCTTTGTCTTCCCCTTCTTCCCTTCCCCTTCTTCCCTTCTTTTCCCTTCTCTTTCTTCCCTCTCCTCTCCTCCCCTTCTCTGTCTTCCCCTTCTTCCCTCCCTTCCCTTCCCCATCTTCTCTTCTCTTCCCTTTCTTCCCTCCCCTCCCCTTCTTTGTCTTCCCCTTCTTCCCTTCCCCTTCTTCCCTTCTTTTCCCTTCTCTTTCTTCCCTCTCCTCTCCTCCCCTTCTCTGTCTTCCCCTTCTTCCCTCCCTTCCCTTCCCCATCTTCTCTTCTCTTCCCTTTCTTCCCTCCCCTCCCCTTCTTTGTCTTCCCCTTCTTCCCTTCCCCTTCTTCCCTTCTCTTCCCTTCTCTTTCTTCCCTCTCCTCTCCTCCCCTTCTCTGTCTTCCCCTTCTTCCCTTCCCTTCTTTTTCTTCCCTTCCCTCCCCTCCCCTCCTCTCCCCTTCTCGGTCTTTCCCCTGTTCCCTTTTCTGTCTTCCCTTTTCTTCCCTTCTGGTAAGAAAGGAGGGATGGGGAAGGAGCAAGGGATTGTGAGACTGGCTGGGAAACTGTCACGAAACATTGGAAAATGAAGATCACATGACCACAGCCGCAGCCGCCAGTAGCACTGAAGCAGCTACAACTTTGCATTGCTGGAGATAACCGTGGAGGTGAATCCATCAGAGGCAACAGAACTCATCAAAGAGTCTTCCATCGGGTCATACCTGCCGTTTTCCATGCAAGGTTGGATGGCAACGAATCTATTATAGACACTAAGATGCCCAAAGTCAAGGTGGAAAAGCAACAAGCAAAGACAGGCTGGCAGGATACCCAGAAAGGCTACACATCCTTGAATTCTACGGCACCCTTTTCCTTGAGATGCTGTTTCCGCATCACATTGTGCCTGCTTGGAGTAGTGTGCATATGGAACATAGGATCGGCCTTGTGCGTATAGAAAGAATTTGTGCTGATGTCTACCACAAAGATGAAAAAAAGAAAGCTAGAACACTTAAAGGAATAGCACACAGACCTACTTGATGGTAGGTTTCACCTAAAACAGTTAACAGTGGAAAATTAAAATATTGTCGGAGAAGCAGTGGCAAAACCTGGGGGGTGGAGTGAAAAGAGGAATCAGCCTAGAATCTCTACGTAGCCACCAGCAAACTAAATCCCACCACCCCCTTGAGTGCCCTTGACTCTTACCTAATCCTAACCAGGCACTGACCATTAGTTCAGAAGATTCCTGTGCATAGACTTTTAGCAATAAATCAATTTAATTGAACCTTCACTGGTGGACCTGGTCATAAGATGTTAACAGAGAGATTAACAGAGTTGGAAAGGTCCTTGCAGGTCATCTAGTCCAACCCCCCACCCAAGCAGGAGACCCTACACCATTTCTGACAGATGGCAGTCCAATCTCTTCTTGAAAGCCTCCAGTGATGAAGCTCCCACAACTTCTGAAGGCAACTTCTGTTCCATGGGTTGATTGTTCTCACTGTCAGGAAATTCTTCTTTGTTTCCAGGTTGAATCTCTCCTTGGTCAGTTTCCATCCATTATTCCTTGTCTGGCCTTGGAAAATAGCTTGACCCCCTCCTCTCTGTGGCAGCCCCTCAAATACTGGAAGACTGCTCTCCTGTCTCCCCTGGTCCTTCTCTTCACTAGACCAGCCGTGCCCAGTTCCTGCAACCGTTCTTCATATAATTTTAAGTCTCCAGTCCCCTAATCATCTTGGTTGCTCTTCTCTGCACTCTTTCTAGAGTCTCAACATCTTTTTCATGCCTGACATATATATTGGCCTAAAGGTATTAATAAGATCTTAAAAACCACGTGTGCAGAAAAAGGCCATCTGGGAGATTCATGTTCTCCATCATGAAGAAACAGAGGCAAAGTTTTAGTTTTCAGTGATGGAAGTTCTACGGAGAAACCTTCCCCAGGGAAAGAAAAACGATCCGATCCAGACTAGACATAAGCTGACGTCATTCCGCTTTTTCGTCATCTGCCGAGGTCTCCGGTCGTATAATGTTCCTTATCTTCATTAATAATCTCTTATTACGGATGCCCCTCTTCCCCTTTTATCCCTTATATCGGTTTCCTCCGATTTCCATGCAGCGCCAAAGCAGAATGGAACATCTGGTCGCGGTTTAACGTACAAAAAGAAATCTGTAATTAAAAATGTCAAGGAAGCAAGCAACTTTAAAACTTAATTCATTAAAAATGCAAAGCAGAGATTTCCATTCGCGGGCAAACCTTCCAGATGAAAAGCTTGCAAATTTGACCTGATTTTTTGCCGGCAGACGGGACGATCTCGGTAATTAAAGCTCTTTAGACAAAAGGCAGAAATTGGCTGGGAGGGTTTTTTTTTTTATTATTATTGATTTTTTTTTTTTTTTGCTTGCTTTTAAAATAGTAGCAGGGGAAAAAAAAGAACAAAAGACAGAGATAATTGCGGTGCAAATGCAGTATGTTTGAGAAAGGAAACAAAATGCACAGAAATTGCTTTAGGAAATAAAAAATTCAACAATCCCGTCTCCCCAAAGTATAATATATTATTACAGCTGTTAACAGTGACAATTCTATATATACGTATGCAAATGTGATTATTATTTAAGCCTGCCTATATTTATTTCTAATATATTTGTAAAGCTTCTTTTTTTAACTTATTGTATTTTGCATAAATTTATTTATTTATTTCGCCCGGCTGTTGGCATTTTAGAACTGGGTCATAAGTACCGATTGGGGATTGTGTCCGTTGTAATTTCAAACAGTCACTAAGCCGCGGGTCATAAAATGAAGACTACTATATCTTTACTACATCTCCAGAAGAATGCTATCTTAAATTTAATTTAATAAATTTAATTATTTTAAATTTTAATTGCTGTTTTGTCTGTGTTTTTAAATAGGCTGTACACCGCCCTGAGTCCTTCGGGAGAAGGGCGGTATAGAAATAAAATTATTATTATTATTATTATTATTATTATTATTATTATTATTATTATTATTATTATTATTATTATTATTATTATTATTAAATCTTTTTCTTTACAAACATCATGTCCAATACATTCTAAATATCGTTTTTGTGGGATCATTGGTGCCCTCTGAGATCGATTGTTTTCTTGCAGAAGTTTCACTACCAAACTAGGTAACATCATCAGTGCTAGAAGGAAGAGGAGGAGGAAGTGGAAGTGGAAGTGGAAGTGGAGAAAGAAAATGAGGACTGTGGGTTCCTCGGTGCCCTCTGAGCTTGATTGTTTTCTTGTAGACCTTTCACTACCAAACTAGGTAACATCATCAGTGCTGGAAGGAAGAGGAGGAGGAAGTGGAAGTGGGAGTGGAAGTGGAGGAAGAAAATGAGGACTGTGTGTTCCTCGGTGCCCTCTGAGCTTGATTGTTTTCTTGTAGACCTTTTACTACCAAACTAGGTAACATCATCAGTGCTAGATGGGAGAGGAGGAGGAGGAGGAAGTAGAAGTGGAGGAAGAATATGAGGACTGTGTGGTCTTAAGTCGTAATTTAAGGCCCGTTGACCCTCTTGCTATAGGAGTTGAGACCTTCCCCTCTTTAGACAATACTGGAACTTTTATTCAACAAGCGATGTGGAAATAAGTGTGAAATCCGCAGTTGCGCATCAGTTTGCGAAGGCATGGCCATGATTTTTGAAAACCCGAACTGCGGCATTTTCCTCTTTCGCTAATGTGAGAACCCGAGCGATCTTGGGAAAACGCAGCCGTGTGTGGGCATCTTTTCTTTCTTCGCCTTCTCGTGGTGAGAGAACCTGGGAGGGGAAGAGAGCATCGATGCTTACAGAATGCAAGATACGTTTATTTTCAATCAAGATCCAGCCAGCCTTCCATTCTGCTCCAGGGAGCGTTATAGGGAAGCACTTTTTCCGCTATATTAACACAATTCGAGACGTGCGGGAGAAGTTATAAATAAAGAAGCAATTTGCCCTAAATTCTCTTCCTTTTCACATCTCAGAAATCTTTTTATTTATTTATTTTTGGGTAGTTTTCTGCTTTCTGTGCATTTAACTGTCCCTCTGCTGTTCTTCCTTTCCATGAAATTTTAATGCCTTATTATTTCTGCCGCTTGTTAAATCCTTCAGCTATCACGGGTGACAGATAGCTCCTTTCTCTGAGTTTTTTTTTTTTTTTTTTCCTCATTTGGGAGGAATTTTTTTTTTTTGCTTTAATTTATATGCCGTCCTTCTCCGGAGACTCAGGGCGGCTTACAAAGCGTTAAGCAATAGCCTTCATCCTTTTGTATATTTATACAAAGTCAGCTTATTGCCCCCACAAACTGGGTCCTCATTTAACCTACCTTAGAAAGGATGGAAGGCTGAGTCAACCTTGAGCCTGGTGAGATTCGAACCTGCAGAAATTGCAGGCAGCTGTGTTAATTACAGGGTGCATTAAACCACTGTACTACCAAGGCTCCTTTAAAATCTCCGTTCAGTCTGGCAAAATAAAACATCCCGTAAGAGAGTTTTCCGCGAGCATAATAAGCCACAAAGTTCTGCGGGAAATTCCCTGAAGAGTTTCAAACTGTTCATGAAAGTCCACGTCCAGACCTGGATGTGATCAGTGGGGCAGCCCCTTTAAAAGAGGAAGGCAGTGGCTTTTTAAAAAGAGGGATTTGGGGGTGTGCAGGCAGTCCTTGACTTACGGCAGTTCCTGTTGTGGCCCGCCAGCGGTCAGCAGAGCTGGCAGCAGATTCAAACAGTGAGGAGGTTGGGGAGGAGCATGGGCCAGTCCTGGAGTCTGGGGAAGGCTCGGATGAGGGCTCTGCGTCGGAGGCAGAGAGGGAGCCAGGGCCGTCTGACAGTTGTCAGCTGCCTTCGGAGTCAGACATCAGTGAGGTAGAGGAACAGCTGGAGCCTGTTCCCAGTCTGCGCATATGCAGAGCTGCCAGGAGAAGGGAACAGCTAAGAAAAAAGGGGCGACTCAGGAGTAAAGCCACAGGTGGACGGTACTGATATTAATTATTTAATTATTTGTTTGTTTGTTTGTTTGTTTGTTTGTTTGTTTGTTCAATTCATATGCCGCCCTTCTCTGAAGACTCAGGGTGGCTTACAATGCACTTATAGCAATAGCTTTCATTCTTTTGTATATACCTGCTTATTAGGGCTTTTGGCCCCCCACCATAAGCGATGTTTCTACAAAGTCAGCTTATTGCCCACA
Source organism: Pantherophis guttatus (assembly GCF_059756535.1). Lineage (NCBI taxonomy): Eukaryota > Metazoa > Chordata > Lepidosauria > Squamata > Colubridae > Pantherophis > Pantherophis guttatus. The sequence goes on from NC_142071.1 coordinate 30,373,583, forward strand.
CAATCCTGGTCCTCAATTTACCTATCTCAGAAGGATGGAAGGCTTGAATCAACCTTGAGCCTGGTGAGATTTGAACTTGCACTAATTGCAGGCAGCTGGCAGCTAAGTCAATATCAATATAATATCAATATAATAGGATAATCTTGCAACTCCAAAAGAAAAAGTGGTATTATTAGCCATCAAATCTCAGAAATGCACTTTTCCACAATTTTGGCCACTACTGTAGTGATTGATTGATTGATTGATTGATTGATTGATTGATTGATTCGATTTATATGCCACCCTTCTCCAGAGACTCAGGGCGGCTTACAATGCGTTAAGCAATAGCCTTCATACTTTTGTATATACCTTGCTTAGTAGGGCTTTCGATAGATGGATGGATGGATGGATGGGTGGAGAAGCTAATACTTTCATTACATTCAGTGAAGTGTAACGGTGGCCTCCTTCCTTCCTTCCTTTCTTTCTTTTTTCCAGCAACAGCTGCAGTCCTACGTCACCTGGGTGAATTCACAGCTAAAGAAGAAGCCAGAAGTTCAACCGGTGCAGGATTTGAGACGCGACCTCCGCGATGGCGTGGTCCTCGCCTCTCTCATTGAGATCGTAGGTGAGTAGCCTCCTTGCAAAGACGTTGAGATGGTTTTCGGGGCTCAGCGTCCTGGATTTAACCTGGATTAAGAGGGAGGAGCAGAGAAATGGTGCCAGAGATCACCGTTCCCCTCCCGCCTGTTTGCCATACTTACATTTCACTTAAATGGGGGAATTCTGGGAGTTGAAGGTTTTTTTTTTTTTTTATTTGATTTATATGCCGCCCTTCTCCGGAGACTCAGGGCGGCTTACAATGCGTTAAGCAATAGCCTTCATGTATATTTATACATACATATTTATGTATGTATACATATTTATACATACAAAAGGCAATAGCCTTTTGTATATTTATACAAAGTCAGCTTATTGCCCCCACAAACCGGGTCCTCAATTTACCCACCTTAGAAAGGATGGAAGGCTGAGTCGACCTTGAGCCTGGTGAGATTCGAACTTACAGTAATTGCAGACAGCTGGTGTTAATCACAATGCTATTAGTCTGCTGAGCCACCAGGTTCAAGACTGTACTGGCAGTCCTCGACTTAACGGCCACAGCTGAGCCCCCAAAATTCTGTGGTTAAGTGAGACATTTCTCAAGCGGGTTTTGCCCCATTTTACAACCTTTCTTGCCACGGTTGTTAAGTGAGTCGCTGCGGTTGTTAAGCCAGTAGTACGGTTGTTTAAGTGGATCTGGTTCTCCCCATTGACTTTGCTTGTCGGGAGGTGGCAAAAGGGGATCACGTGATCCCAGGGACACGGCGACTGAATTTTGGGATCACGTGATGGGGGGGAACGCTGCCACGGTCGTAAGTGTGAAAAACGGTCATAAGTCAATTTTTTTCAGTGGCCGTTGTAACTTCAAAAGGTCACTAAATGGACTGTTGTAAGTTGAGGATTACCTGTAGTAGCTTTTTGATGCTCCAAGAAGAGAACAAAATATATTTTATATATTCACAGTGGCATCCTTAGGCCAATGGAGGGGGTGGGGAGGTTGACCATTGACCATCCTGCCAAACTCCATACCTGCAGGGTTAAGAGTTGCCCTAAAATTTGGCTGCTCCTCCTCTCTTGCAGCTGGAGAGAAACTCAGTGCCGTGGAGGAGTCGCCCACCAACCAGCAGGCCATGAAGGAGAACGTGGAAAAAGTCCTACAATTCGTGGCGTCCAAGAAGATCCGCATGCACCAGACCTCGGCTAAAGGTGAACCTCAACCTCAACTGTTAACCTTGAAGGGCCTGGGTATTCCAGTCCTGTTCTGCCCCAGCTGCGGACCCCAAAGAACGCAGCGACACACAAATACCGTTCACAAAGTTTATTGAATAAACCAGTTTTTTACAACAACGGCTGTTAATTAATTGCATTAACAGCCGCCAAGAATTCAAAGAATAATAACCGAAAGCTTACTATGGTTGGCAGAATGCCCAGAAGCAATTTGCAGGAAGCTGATAAGATAAGCAAGACAAGACACAACTAAATTGTTCCCTGCAAATTGCTTCAGTCGGCGGTCCCCCTTAAATAGGCTAAGGGAGTGGCCAATTAGCTCCAAGCCTTACTCTCAAGGAGAACTCCTCCTGAGGAGTCACTCTTGCCTTTTAACAGCTCTGCGTGCTCGTGCATCGAGAAAAGGCCCCTCCTCTTCTTCCTCTTCACTTACGGGAGCTTCTGGAGGTTCTGAAGGCCCTGGCTGAATCCCCGCCTCTGGCACCACATCTTCTCCAGCCTCCTCATTGTCCGACTCGAGTGCCAGCTGCATAGGCTGTAGGTGCAGCACCACACCAGCCTCCTCGCTGTCTGAATCAGCTACTAGCTGCACAGGCCACTGATTTAAGGAGGAACTTAAGGAGGAACGCCGACTGAAGCAATTTGTAGGGAACAACTTTAGCTCACTCTCCTTCGCGTCTGGATTCTCTGCAAATTGCTTCTGGGCTTTCTGCCAACCTTAGTAAGATTGTGATTACTTTATCTTTGGTTTCTTGTAGGCCGTTAAGAAAGTTTATTAACAGCCTTTGTTTTGAAAAAGACTGAGTTATTTTAATAAATTAAGTTTTGTACAAACTTTGTGCGTGCTGCGTTCTTTGGGATCCGTAGCTGGGGCAGAACACTTTCCCTTGATCAGCTCACGACCATTTTGGCGTATTTGTGTCTTCTAGATATCGTGGACGGGAATCTGAAATGCATCATGAGGCTGGTCCTTGCGCTGGCCGCTCACTTTAAGCCTGGATCCGGCAAAATCGCTTCACCAGGAACCGTGGAGGAGATCCAGGGGGGAAGCAGAATCTTGCTGGCCCATCACAGGTCTCGCTCGGCCGTAGCTGTTGCCCAGGAGGCGGTGGCCGCCCTGGCAGAGGTCCGCCAGGATGTCTCGGGAGTGGGCCGTGATGCCTTCCAGCCTCACCCTAGGTACGTGATCTGTTTTTTGGGATGGCAGCAAAAACGACGCTTCAATCTTTACAAGTAGTTCTCGGCTTAGAACCATTCGCTTAGTGACCGTTTGAAGATACAGTGGCATTGAAAAAAGTGACCGATGATCAGTTCACCATCCCTACAACGGTTACATGGTCAAAATTTGGGTGCTAAACACCCTATTTATGATCATTGCAGCGCCGCGGTGGCGCAGTGGTTAGAGTGTGGTACTGCAGGCTACTTCTGCTGACTGCCGGCTGCCTGCAGTTTGGTAGTTTGAATTTCACTGGCTCAAGGTTGTCTCAGCCTCCCATCCTTCCGAGGTGGGTAAAATGAGGACCCAGATTGTTGGGGGGGCAAGAGGCTGACTCTGTAAACCGCTTAGAGAGGGCTGTAAAAGCACTGTGAAGCGGTCTATGAGTCTTAAGGGCTATTCCTTCCTTCCTTCCTTCCTTCCTTCCTTCCTTCCTTCCTTCCTTCCTTCCTTCCTTCCTTCCTTCCTTCCTTCCTTCCTTCCTTCCTTTTTCCCTCCCTCCCACCCTCCCTATGGTTAGAATGCAGTATTTCAGGCTAAATCTGCCAATTCCCAGGAGATCGATCCTGACTGGCTCAAGGTTGACTCAGCCCCCCATCCTTCCGTGGTGGGTAAAATGAGGACCCAGATTGTTGGGGGGCAAGAGGCTGACTCTTTAAACCGCTCAGAGAGAGCTGTAAAGCACTTTTGAAAACCAACCACCGGATGGAGAGGAAAGGATGCAGAGGGGAAAGCATTTTGTCTCTCTCTTTTTGGGGCGCTCTGGCCTTCCCTCCTGACGGTGCCGTCCTTCTCTCTAGAAACAGCCACCTGCACGGAGAGATTGAGCGGCCGCACTGGAGTGTCCGAGCGCTCGTCCAGCAGTACGAAGGCCAGCAGAGCAGTGGCCCTTCAGAGTCCTCTTTCTCCAGGTAAGAGATGCTCCCCTTCCTCTACTCACTCCTTCGTCACCCCTAGGAACCTGTTCTGTCCCCGTACCCCACACACACACCCCCACAGACGGCCCGGAGTTAATAAGCCACACGACAAAACTCTTTGAAGATAAAGCTGGCAGCAACCCAGTGGCTAACTGTCAATTCAGACTTTACTCACACAAAACAAAGATTAGACTGCCAGCATTCCGATAAAACAGGCAGAGTGTCAACAATACAAGGATTAATCCAAATGCAATCCGATAAAGCAGGCAAAGTCCAGTAACACAGAGATCATGGAGTATTTCCAGTTTTTGCTCGTCACAAACTGAACCGGCCACCACACCCACATTTATATCCTGTGGGGTGTGGTCCAGTGACTCAGCTAATCTCTGGCACGCCTTCCCCTCTGCTGCGCACACTTCTCCCTGCGCCTCTGCCGAGGGTCCAGCCAGCACTTATCTCCTTCGTCGCTGTCCACCTGTGGCTGCGGGGATGTGCTTGGCTCTGAGCCTATCGTTTGGCCTTCGGTGTCCTCCGGAGGCATTGCCAGAGAGGAGGGTCCTGGAGAGGGAGGCCTTGCCAACTCCTCTCCCTCATTCTCAGAGTCTGCATCTGTCGATAGCCCAGGCTCAGGCAACGGAGCCACAACAGAACCTGGAGTAAGTCCACAGGAGTGGGAGTGACCTTGGTTCCCAGGAGAAAGCCTTTTGTTTTGGCTACAAAACCCCAGCTATCACTATTGCCCCCTCCCTATCCCTGAGCTCCAGTGTGACAACACTTGAAGCTTCAAAATGGCTTCGGTCAGGTCAGTTTCAGGGCGGGCAGTCCTCATGGTTTCTGCCTGCCGGCACTCACCTTTGTCGTGTTGTCGGGATGCCCTTGTTGAAATCCTCGTTCAATCCTGTCTTCGGAACCGAGACGGTTTGCCAGTTTGCATGCTCTGTTCGTCTCCCTGCGTTCAGGGATCCAAATAACTTTTCGCTAGGTGCCACTTCTGGCTTTCCATAATGCGTGGGTTCCTTGGGGGTCTTTTTTTTGGGGGGGGGGCATTTATAATTCACCAGCAGGTTCTGAGAAGAGTTCCTACAACTGACTTTTTGTTCTGGGAAACATGAAACGGGGGGAAAAAGCAGTGGTGAAATCCAATTTTTTAAACTACCGGTTCTGTGGGCGTGGCTTGGTGGGCGTGGCAGGGGAAGGATACTGCACAATCCCCATTCCCACCCCACTCCTGGGGGAAGGATATTGCAAAATCCACATTCCCACCCCATTCCTGGAGGAAGGATACTGCAAAATCCCCATTCCCACCCCACTCCTGGAGGAAGGATACTGCAAAATCCACATTCCCACCCCACTTCTGGAGGAAGGATACTGCAAAATCTCCATTCACACCCCATTCCTGGAGGAAGGATACTGCAAAATCCCCATTCCCACCCCACTCCTAAAGGAAGGATATTACAAAATCTCCATTTCCACCCCACTCCTAAAGGAAGGATATTGCAAAATCTCCATTCCCACCCCACTCCTGGAGGAAGGATACTGCAAAATCCCCATTCCCACCCCACTCCTAAAGGAAGGATATTGCAAAATCTCCATTTCCACCCCACTCCTGGAGGAAGGATATTGCAAAATCTCCATTCCCACCCTACTCTGGGGCCAGCCAGAGGTGGTATTTGCCAGTTCTCCGAACTACTCAAAATTTCCGCTACCGGTTCTCCAGAACCTGTCAGAACCTGCTGGATTTCACCCCTGGGAAAAAGCGAGGAGAGGACTGGTTGCATCTTTTCTAACTAACCCAATTTGGTAAAAATGGAGTTGTGAGGAGGAAAACCAGGTTTTGTTGCTGTTATGGAAACCCCCCCCCCCCCGGGCTTTTAGTCACCGTTCATCCTGCAGTATGGGCTCATTTTCAGCCTTTCGCCAGCCCGGAGCACCTCTTGGCCTCCGTCTAATGTGGCTTTGGCCCTTCCCAGGTTTTGTAAATGTTCCATCCCTTTCCCCAAAATTCTCATCATCCCTGCAAGGATAGAAAAATAAGAATTCCTCGCCAACTTTATAAGCAGTTGCTTTGTGATAGGCGGGCTAGTGAGTAAAACCCACCTTTGTGTAAGAATGGTTTTGCTTTTGCGGCTGTGGGTTTGGCAGACGTGGGATGAAAAAAATGGAGAATTGCGTCAAGGATGTGAGAGAGAGAGAGACAGAGAGAGGGACCTCTGGCACAGGAGATGGCAGGATGTGTAATTAGGGTGTAATTGTGGCTTTTTGCTACGAAGGCCCCATCAAGGGGGCTATAAAGCAGAGGTCTCCAACCTTGGCAATTTTAAGACTTGTGGACTTCTGGGAGTTGAAGTCTACAAGTCTTAAAGTTGCCAAGGTTGGAGACTCTTAGCTAAGGAATTCTGGGAGTTGAAGTCTACAAGTCTTAAAGTTGCCAAGGTTGGAGACTCCTAGCTAAGGAATTCTGGGAGTTGAAGTCTACAAGTCTTAAAGTTGCCAAGGTTGGAGACTCCTAGCTAAGGAATTCTGGGAGTTGAAGTCTACAAGTCTTAAAGTTGCCAAGGTTGGAGACTCCTAGCTAAGGAATTCTGGGAGTTGAAGTCTACAAGTCTTAAAGTTGCCAAGGTTGGAGACTCCTAGCTAAGGAATTCTGGGAGTTGAAGTCTACAAGTCTTAAAGTTGCCAGGGTTGGAGACTCCTAGCTAAGGAATTCTGGGAGTTGAAGTCTACAAGTCTTAAAGTTGCCAAGGTTGGAGACTCCTAGCTAAGGAATTCTGGGAGTTGAAGTCTACAAGTCTTAAAGTTGCCAAGGTTGGAGACTCCTAGCTAAGGAATTCTGGGAGTTGAAGTCTACAAGTCTTAAAGTTGCCAAGGTTGGAGACTCCTAGCTAAGGAATTCTGGGAGTTGAAGTCTACAAGTCTTAAAGTTGCCAAGGTTGGAGACTCCTAGCTAAGGAATTCTGGGAGTTGAAGTCTACAAGTCTTAAAGTTGCCAAGGTTGGAGACTCCTAGCTAAGGAATTCTGGGAGTTGAAGTCTACAAGTCTTAAAGTTGCCAGGGTTGGAGACTCCTAGCTAAGGAATTCTGGGAGTTGAAGTCTACAAGTCTTAAAGTTGCCAAGGTTGGAGACTCATAGCTAAGGAATTCTGGGAGTTGAAGTCTACAAGTCTTAAAGTTGCCAAGGTTGGAGACTCCTAGCTAAGGAATTCTGGGAGTTGAAGTCTACAAGTCTTAAAGTTGCCAAGGTTGGAGACTCCTAGCTAAGGAATTCTGGGAGTTGAAGTCTACAAGTCTTAAAGTTGCCAAGGTTGGAGACTCCTAGCTAAGGAATTCTGGGAGTTGAAGTCTACAAGTCTTAAAGTTGCCAAGGTTGGAGACTCCTAGCTAAGGAATTCTGGGAGTTGAAGTCTACAAGTCTTAAAGTTGCCAAGGTTGGAGACTCCTAGCTAAGGAATTCTGGGAGTTGAAGTCTACAAGTCTTAAAGTTGCCAAGGTTGGAGACTCCTAGCTAAGGAATTCTGGGAGTTGAAGTCTACAAGTCTTAAAGTTGCCAAGGTTGGAGACTCCTAGCTAAGGAATTCTGGGAGTTGAAGTCTACAAGTCTTAAAGTTGCCAAGGTTGGAGACTCCTAGCTAAGGAATTCTGGGAGTTGAAGTCTACAAGTCTTAAAGTTGCCAAGGTTGGAGACTCCTAGCTAAGGAATTCTGGGAGTTGAAGTCTACAAGTCTTAAAGTTGCCATGGTTGGAGACTCCTAGCTAAGGAATTCTGGGAGTTGAAGTCCACAAGACTTAAAGTTGCCAAGGTTGGAGACTCCTAGCTAAGGAATTCTGGGAGTTGAAGTCTACAAGTCTTAAAGTTGCCAATGTTGGAGACTCTTAGCTAAGGAATTCTGGGAGTTGAAGTCCACAAGACTTAAAGTTGCCAAGGTTGGAGACTCCTAGCTAAGGAATTCTGGGAGTTGAAGTCTACAAGTCTTAAAGTTGCCAAGGTTGGAGACTCCTAGCTAAGGAATTCTGGGAGTTGAAGTCTACAAGTCTTAAAGTTGCCAAGGTTGGAGACTCCTAGCTAAGGAATTCTGGGAGTTGAAGTCTACAAGTCTTAAAGTTGCCAAGGTTGGAGACTCCTAGCTAAGGAATTCTGGGAGTTGAAGTCTACAAGTCTTAAAGTTGCCAAGGTTGGAGACTCCTAGCTAAGGAATTCTGGGAGTTGAAGTCTACAAGTCTTAAAGTTGCCAAGGTTGGAGACTCCTAGCTAAGGAATTCTGGGAGTTGAAGTCTACAAGTCTTAAAGTTGCCAAGGTTGGAGACTCCTAGCTAAGGAATTCTGGGAGTTGAAGTCTACAAGTCTTAAAGTTGCCATGGTTGGAGACTCCTAGCTAAGGAATTCTGGGAGTTGAAGTCTACAAGTCTTAAAGTTGCCAAGGTTGGAGACTCCTAGCTAAGGAATTCTGGGAGTTGAAGTCCACAACACTTAAAGTTGCCAATGTTGGAGACCCCTGCTATACAGGGACCTGGCCTCTACTCTGCAGCTGGCTGAGTAATTAGTAGTTCTCCTTGGAAATCAGATCCTGGGATCATGAAGAAAGCTCTTGAGTTCATTTAGGACCCCTGGGCTAAAGAGGGGCTGCCTTGACACTTCTCCCCTTCAGAGGAGACGGAGAGGCCGGCCGTTCCCTGCACAGGAGCTCATTAAAAATAGGGCACGCTGCATTTCACGGGAATTAAAGGGAGTGGTCCAGCCTCCTGGCTCCCATCCAGGTTGGATAATTACAGTTTGCCCCCCACCGGTCGCTCGGCTGCTCTAATTGGCAGCTCTTCCCTTCCTCCGTTTCTCTCCTGAACCTGGCCAGTATCCCAGGAACGTTTCTTGCTACCTGAATACAATAGAATAACCGAGTTGGAAGGGACCTTGGAGGACATCTAGTCCAACCCCCTGCTTAGGCAGGAAACTCTACACCACTTCAGACAAATGGTTGTCCAACATCTTATTTAAAATCTTCCAGTGTTGGAGTATTCACAGCTATCTTGTGTCCATTGCAAAGGGGTCTCTTTGTCCCGTCATAATATCTATAATATTCTATAATATTCTATAATATGCATTGTTCTTATCTACACCTTTATATTTGTTTATATTTACATCTCTTTATTTAATGTTGTTCAGTTACTTTTAAGTTTCATCAATATTAAGTTAAACATTTCTTGTTCTGATTTCTGTTTTCGAACCAACTGTACATTTTATTCCATATTTCATAATATTCCGAATCCTCTCTCTCTTTCAACTCCCACAGTCATTTTATCCATCTCTGCGCATTCGAGAATTTTCCTAGAATTTTCTCCTCGTTTCGTCCGAGGAGACTTTTTTTTTCCCCATTTTTTTTGCGAATGCGATTCTTGCTGCAGTAAGTATGCGCAATATAATGTATGGAAGGTTTTTGAAACCAGCCGCAATTCTAAACCCTTTGCCAGGCGGAGAAGATGCCCTGTTTGGGCACGGACGAACTCGGCCCTTGGTGTCTGGGGAGCGCGAAGGAGGAATTTGAGAACTTGATGAGCTTACGGTAGATCTCTGGGTGGCTAAGCGGGATCTCTCCCTTTGTAATCCCTCTGACTGGCTGTAATCCGTCCGCAGGATTAATCTGCCTCCTCACTTAATGCAGCAGCAGGAAAGTTGACGACAAAGTACCCGCAATTTATGTATTTCTTTGTTTAGAAGTACAAGTACGACAATTCGTTTAATGACTGTCTGAAGTTACAATGGCACTGAAAACAGGGACTCAACGATCGTTTTTCACACTTATGACCCCTGCAGCATCCCCCATGTCACGTGATCCAAAATTCAAACTCTTGGCAACTGACTCCTATTTATGACCGTCGCATTGTTCCCGGGGGTCACGTGATTCCCTTTTGCCACCTTCTGACGAGCGAAGTCAACTCATTTAAGAACTGTATTGATTCACTTAACAACTCTGGCAAGAAAAGCCCTTCCTCCTTCCCCTTTCTACCGCTGATGATGTTACCTAGTTGGGTCATGAAACGTCTGCAAGAAAAAACAACAACAACCTCAGAGAGTGCCAAAAATCACCATCACCTCCTCTTCCTCCTCTTCCTTTTCCTCTTCTTCCTCCTCCCCCTCCCCCTCCTCCATCTTCCTTCTGCTCTTCCTCTACTTCCTCCACCCCTCCTCCTCCTCCCCCCTCTTCCTCCTCCCCCTCCCTCTCCTCCTCTTCCTCCTCTTCCTCTTCTTCCTACTCCCCCTCCCCCTCCCTCTCTTCCATCTTCCCTCTCTTCCTCTTCTTCCTCCACCCCTCCTCCTCCTTCCCCCTCTTCCTCCTCCTCTTCCTCCTCTTCCTCCCCCCCTCCTCTTCCTCTTCCTCCTCCCCCTCCCTCTCCTCCTCTTCCTCTTCTTCCTCCTCCTCCTCCCCCCTTCTCCTCCTCTTCCTCCTCCTCCTCTTCCTCCTCCCCCCTCCCTCTCCTCTTCCTCCTCTTCTTCCTCCTCCTCCTCCTCTTCCTCCTCCTCCCTCCCTTCCTCTTCTCTTGGCAGGCAGAGGTGTAAATATCCAAGAGCTCCCAATATCAATCCTCATAAAATCATTCGGATGGCAAGATTAAGGTTTCTTCCAACTGTCTTTCTTTGCACTTCCCTTCACCTTGAAGCATTTCTCTCGGTCTGGTCCAGCTGTATCTCTTTGGCATTTTTGGTGTGTGTGTGTGTGTGTGTGTGTTGGGGATCTTAGCAATGAAGGCTGTTGCCAACGCTGAATAAGGAATGGAGCAAAACTGCCAGGCGCAGCGTATTTCATGCCTGCCAGCCCAGAGCCTGCCTTTATCCAGCTGCAGAACACGGACAGGGCATCTCATGGGGGGGCTTTGACTGGTTTGGGTGCATCCCTCCCCCCACCCCACCCCTGCTCCCAGCAAGGATTAAGGGGATGTCGGGTGTGGGTGGGGGTCTGTGAAGCCCATTTTCGCTGCTTTGCATCCAGCATCGCCCAGCTTCTCAAATGACGTTGCGTTCGCATGCGTTGTGGGTCGCTGTATAAAACACAACAGGTTGGTGCGTGTGTCTCTCTGCAGTTGGCAGCTGCCGCACTCCCTCCTCGGTCTCCCAAACGTTCCCTGTCTTTCTCCTCCCCCCCCCCCCCACATCCCCCCTCCCCCCACCAGGAGAAAATAAGCCCAAATCTGGCAAAGGAGCGCCTGGAAAGGGCGGGTCTGAAATGCAGAAGGGTCTGTGCAGGGGGCTTTGATCCGCTCCCCTCCCCTCTCCCCCGCCCCTCCCTCCCCCCCCTCAGGGGAGGTGGGCACACAGAGCAAAAATCCTTTGCACCTCAGGGACACAATGAAGGTGTGTGTTTGTCTGTGTGCCCGCACAGGGCATCTCTTCCCCAGGGTGGCTTGTAAATATTTTTTTTGGTGGTGTTAACCTTCCAGGGGAAGGGAAGGCAGCGGTCGTGAGTGACTCACAACAGCCCTGGCCAAATCCTGCTGCTTTTCCCAGGCAGCTCCCTCCCTCCCTCCCCTCTTTTCCCTCCCCTCCATCGTCCACGGCTTAGACAACTCGGGGAGAAACGCAGCTGCCTCGCACAGCCCCAGTGACAGCAGAGCTGCGGGGAGAGCAACACACCACATACGTGTGCATACACATACTTTGCGGGTGTGTGCATTCCCACCTCGGGCCAGGGAGTGGGGGGCTGGCTCCGTGCCACCCCACGCGACCCACCGGGGCCTGGATCCTTCGTCTCAATTTGGGCTCTCGGCTGAGAAGGGAATCGGCTGCTGTCCGGGATGGGATGAGAAAGGAGACACAGACTGCTGGCTGTCTCCCTCTCTCTCTCTCTCTTGGGGCTGCCAAAAGGAATTTGGGCATGCGTCAGACCCGCAACGCAACAGTGCAAAACAAAACAACATCCCGGCTGAGCTGAGAAACACGGGGCCGGCCGCCCCGGGGACTGCCTGGGTTTCCAACTCCCCTTCCGAAGAAGAAGCGAGGGAGACGGACGACTTCGGCATCCTTCCTGCTCGCCACGACTCCGTGTCCCAATCCGGACATCATCGACCTGACCTGGTCCGAAAGGTTTTGGCCAACCTCCGTGGCACAGAAGGTTGGCGGAGGGATGTGGCATGTGAAGATCCAGGCTGGCCAGGAGACGGGCTCTGGGGCAGAGCCAAATTCGGAACATGGGAGGGAAGCCGGTGAAATGGTGAGCCTTCCTTTGGCACGGATGCTTTCACGCGGGGCGAAGAGAGAGGGGGGAGAACAGACTGCAGGGGGGGTGGCACGATGGTCGAGGGAGCAGGGCCCTTGTGAAAATTGGGCAAGGGTGGGGTGGGGGGGCTCGGTGGTCCTTCCTGAGTTGCTTTTCCGGGCCATTTCTAAAAATTCCACTTCAGCTTGGGTGCAGCTCCGTCTCCCTTCCTCCTCCTCCCCCCCCCCCCCCCGGCAAGGAATTAAGCAGGGCAGTTCCTTAGGCTATAAATCTGTGCTGGAATGGGTTTGATTTTTTTTCTTCCTTTTTTTTGCTTTCTCTGCAGTTTTAGCAATTCAAGATGATGAATCGGTTCTCTTCTCTCTCTCTTCCCTTCCAAGACATAAATTGCAAAAGCTTCTTGCCTCTCCTTTCCCCCCACCCCCATTGAGACCCTGATGCGAAGGACCCTGGCTCCATGGGAATTGGGTGGCCTGAGGAGTGGAGATGGATGCGTGGAAAGTCTTGAGCTTCAGGGGAGGGGAGGGGGGGTTTGGGGAAGTCAGGGGTCAGTACGGTCAAAAGGTCTGGAAGTGGGATATGGTAAGGTGGGCACCGACTTACAGGACTGCCTACTACCACCAATAGCCCCCCATCGGCCGGTACGCTCCCCTAGAGAGGGGCTCCTCCAGGTGCCGTCAGCCAAACAATGTCGATTGGCGGCCCCCAGGGGGAGGGCCTTCTCTGTGGGGGCACCCACTATCTGGAACGAGCTCCCCCCGGAGATACGGAGGATCCCGGATCTGCGCACTTTCCGCCGCGCTCTTAAGACCTTCCTATTCCAGCAAGCTGGCCTGGCCTAACCTTCCCCCCCCCCCGCTTTTCTTTTAAATTGAAAAATTTAAATCTGTTTTTAAATTATTGGGATGTTTTAAATTTGTCTCGGGCTAAATGGTTTAATTTCTGCTTTTAAATTTTGCATTTATGTGTTTTATTGTGTGCCTGTTCACCGTCCTGAGTCCTTCGGGAGTAGGGCGGTATATAAATCTAATAAAACAAACAAATAAAACAAACTTGCTTCTCTAGCCTTGTGGGAGAACGTGGGTGGGTTGAAGGGTTGTTGGGAATGCTCTTGAGGGGGATCTGTGTGGATCCTACTTGGCTTCTCCGTGGAGGAGAAGGGGGATTTCTGGGGGTGCACGATGCCACTCCTGCCCTTCGAAGACTCCTGGTCAACAGCTCCATCCAGTGATCCTTGGTCTTTGCTGTTGTCACCTGCTGGAAGCCGCGTCCCACCTGGATTGCTGTGGGTTCAAGAGAAGGTGGACAATTGGGCAGGAATGAAGTTTGCATACAATGCGATGAACATTCATTTCCTTATTAATGCACAACTGAGCCGGGAGAGCGGTGGCCTTTCGCAGCCTTTTAAAAATACAGTTTCCTCTTAGGCTAGGGGGACGTTGCCATGGGGTTGTTGCAGAAACAAAACATTCAAGGTGTTTGCCCCTCCTAGCATTAATCGGAAGAGAGCCGGAAGGGACCTTGGAGGTCTTCTAGTCCAACCCCCTGCTTAAGCAGGAGACCCCGTACCGATCCAGACAAGTGGCTCTCCAGTCTCTTTTTAAAAACCTCCAGTGATGAAGCACCCACAACTTCTGAAGGCAAACTGTCCCACTGACTAATAAACCAATAACACAGTCGGAAGGGACCTCAGAGGTCTTCTAGTCCACCCCCTGCTCAAGCAGGAGGCCCTATATCTGTGATGGCGAACCTATGGCGCGTGGAGCCAGATCTGTGGGCATGCGAGCGTTGCCTTAGCTCAGCTCCAGCGCGCATGTGCACGCTGGCCAGCTAATTTTTGGGCCTTCTGGGCCCACCGGAAGTCGGGAAATGGGCCGTTTCTGGCCTCCGGAGGGCCTCTGGGGGGTGGCAAAGGCCGTTTTTGCCCTCCCCAGGCTCCTAGAAAGCCTCTGGCGCCTGGGGAGGGCGAAAAACGGGCCTACCGGGTCCATTGTGCCATCGTGTGCCAAAAGCGGGGAAAGTGTGTGGCGGGGTGCATGCATACGTGGGGGTGTGGGGGGCATTGAATTATGGGCGTGGACATGCGTGTGCGCGACCCCCCCTGCGCTCCCCCCACTTTTGGCACGTGATGGCACAGTGGGCCCATTTTTCGCCCTCCCCAGGCGCCAGAGGCTTTCTAGGAGCCTGGGGAGGGCAAAAACGGCCTTCGCCACCCCCAGGAGGTCCTCTGGAGGCCGGAAACGGCCCATTTCCCGACTTCCGGTGGGCCCCAAAAGGTTCACCATCCCTGCCCTAGATCGTTCCAGACAAACGGCTGTCCGATCTCTTCTTAAAAACCTCCAGTGATGGAGCACCCACAACTTCTGGTGGCAAGTCGTTCCACGGGTTAATCGTCCTCACTGTTAAGGAGGTTTCTCCTTAATTCCAGGTTTGCTTCTTTCCTCGATTGGTTAAAATTATAAATTAGTTTAGAATAAACCTTGCTCTGCTGCCGCTGGATGTGAAAACCCCTGTGCCAAGCGTGTCCTCCTCCTTTTAAGAGAAGGTTGCCACTGACCAGGGTGTCAGCTGTACGTTTGAGGATCCCTAAGATTAAAGGATGTGTGTGATTCGCACCCTGAGCTTCCTCGTTCCTGTTGCACTGAGATTAGCAGCCTGCAGCAAAGGGGAAACTCCAGGGCTTGGTGTGCAAAGTGCAGGAACGTGGCGTGGCATACTAGCAGCGTGGGAAAATGGGTGTCAACCACGAGAAACCACGAGTTGCAGGAGAGATAACACCCCAGGATTTGAACCCGTTGCTTTTTCGTGTCGGAATGGGACGCCCCCAAAACTGACCATCCTCCAGTGGGTGAGATGCTTTGTATATATGGTCCCGGTGTGCGATACGAGGCCCACACGACACCCACACCCACTCGGGCTCAGCCGTGGGAGCCGACTCGTCCCTCTCGGGAAGATTGGGAAAGCGAGCTGGGAAAGGGGTCTCCCATCTTTGTTTTCTCGCCTCTCTCTCTCTCGTTCGGTTAATCCCATTTTTTCCCCTTGATTTCCCTTTTGTCCCGGGTATCTTTGTTGCTCTGTCTGGGAAAATGGTACATTAACTCTTGCTCACACTCGCAAGGGGGAATTCTTTGGGGATGCGTTAAATGGGTCAGTGCCTTCGGATGCCTTCCCCTGTTGTCTGGGAGACGCCGGCTGGGAGAATTGCCCTCGGGTGGGGAAGAGGGGTTCAGGGTGGGATGCTCCTCTGGAGGAAGCCCCTGAAAATACTGTCCCCCCACTTTTCTCTCTCTCCATTTCTTCCTCTTTCCCTCTCTCCTTCTCCCCGTCTCCCTATCTCTCCTTTTCTCCCTCTCCCTCCTTCCCTCTCTCCATTTCTCTCTCTCTTCCTCTCTCTCTCTCCATTCTCTCTCTTCCTCCTTCCCTCTCTTTCCCTCTCTCCTTCTCTCCCTCTCTCCTACTCTCCATTTCTTTTCTCCCTCTTTCCCTCTCTCCCTCCTTCCCTCTCTCCATTTCTCTCTCTCTCTCTCTTTCTCCATTTCTCTCTCTCCCTCTTCCCTCTCTTTCCCTCTCTCCATCTCTCTCCTTTTCCTCCTCTCCCTCCTTCCTTCTCTCCGCCTCTCTCTCCCTCTCTTCCTCCTTCCCTCTCTTTCTCTCTCTTCCCTCTCTTCTTCTCTCCCTCTCTCCTTCTCTCCATTTCTTTTCTCCCTCTCCCTCTCTTCCTCCTTCCCTCTCTCCATTTCTCTCTCTCTCCATTTATCTCTTCCTCCTTCCCTCTCTTTCTTTCTTTTTCCCTCTCTCCTTCTCTCCCTCTCTCCTACTCTCCATTTCTTCTTTTCTCCCTCTCTCCCTCCTTCCCTCTCTCCATTTCTTTCTCTCTCTCTCTTTCTCCATTTCTCTCTCTCCCTCTTCCCTCTCTTCCCCTCTCTCCATCTCTCTCCTTTTCCTCCTCTCCCTCCTTCCTTCTCTCCGCCTCTCTCTCTCCCTCTCTTCCTCCTTCCCTCTCTTTCTCTCCCTCTCTTTTTCTCTCCCTCTCTCCTACTCTCCCTCTCTTCTTTTCTCCCTCTCCCTCTCTCCATTTCTCTCTCCCTCCTTCCCTCTCTCCTCTCCCTCTCTCTCTGTACAGTGAGATGTAAAGGTAGGACCAGAAATGGCTTTGCTAATTTGCGTGGGAGGAGGGGGCTTGACTGACAGGTCTGAGCCTCATGGAAGGGGGCAGAAGGATCTCTTGGGAGATGATCCTCTTTAAGCCATTCTGGGCCCTTCTGCAGCTCCCGGTCCATG